>NC_091939.1:10824208-10974208 GCF_041260155.1 Ptychodera flava
CAGATGACCTGTATCGGTCACAAAAGAGGTTCACAGAATGTGTCCACATTGTTGTCAAGATTTGTTCAACAAAGTTTCATTGTGACAACAGGGTGACCGAGCCTCTGATGGCGTAACCCCCAGTAGTATGTAAACCATAATGGAATGTGAATATGTGAAATATAAGCATTTTGTGTCTGTCCTTTCTCAATATTTCATTCTGTGTCTGTATATATTTCTCAAGACTGTAGGTACCATCATTCAAAACTCTGGCAGCAGATTTTTTTTTGGTTGAGAAGTTGTTTCCATTTTTTTGCGTTACTGGATAAACATAGCTTATTAAATATTCATAGGATTTTGGGGTGTGTTTGAGATATTTTTATAGTGACAGGCAAGTTGATGGGCCCTGATATGCTCCATTTACAAACACAAGTGGCACCTGTAGATTGGGTGTAGATATTGCAAAGATGTTTAACATCATTGAAAAAATTGAAACGCCAGAATGAATATTGTAGTTATGCCATTAGTCTGTAGAATTAAGCGATTTTTATCTGTTTCATGATTATTTATAACTAGCGCTAAAAAAGAACAGTCGAGTTGCCATTTGTCGACCCATGGGTGTAGCTTTGCAAATTAAATTATGTGAGCGTACTACAATAGTCTTGGAATATATAGAACACGGGTAAAGGTACAGGACTAGGTCTGATCCCCAGCTGCCGTCAACCGTTTTTTAGACCTAAAATTTCCAGACATATATTAGTCTGTAACACAGGACTTAATGCGTGTCAGGGTCAATTTTCTTCAAAGGTGGGAAGGTTGAAAGCGTGTTTACTCTGCGACATCAACAAGCCCTGTACTTGGTCTGTAAACCTCTCCAGTCTGAAGAAATCGAATCGAGGTGAGTAATACTATTAAAATTTACAATTTACACCTGGGGATATTGATTTGACGAAAACCGACTTTTAAGTTCATATCAAACTTCGACTTCAAACTTCTTTTTAAAATTTATGTTCAAGCTAGCAAAAGGCTTTTTCTAAGGTCTATATTTAGAAAAGCTAGGACATTGCACTTATAAAAATACGTTGCCTGTAAAACTTTTGGTCTAACCTGAAAGATAGCACTCTTTAGTGAGAATAATGTCATATGAGATGGCAGTGCTAGTGGGAACCTTTGTCATGGAAAGAGGACAGGGGACTTTTGTGGCAGGGTGAGGGGCACTTGGGAGTTTTGCTTGTGGGGAGAGAAGAGGGAAAGAAATAATGAGTGGCTGGGAAACTTTTCAAATAACGGGGCAGTTACAAACAGCATTTACATTCCCCCCTCAGAATTTCATTTTTCGCACAAAGTTGTTTTAAATGCTATAGTTACACGTAAAAACACTGAAAATATATTTAGTTTCAATTTCTATAAATAGGCTGATCAGCGGCCCCAGAGAGTGATCTTCACACTCCCAGTGGTCCCTGGACGCGACATGTTAAATTCTGCTGTTATTTATTGCGCAGTTTTTTTTAATAATATAGTACATGCGTGAGATTATTACCTCTTATAGGTTTGGCCAGTCAAATGTGTTCACCTTTCAGAATGATCGTTCGAGGATATCACAACATGGCGCCATACGTATTATCAGATGAATATTGTAAAACTGTTGTAAGAGTTTCATGTTAGAAGGGGGCGGTCGATGCCCGAAATGCTGTTTTGTCGGACAATGTAAGATGAAAACGATACTATGTAAGTTAGAGTCTTATATTAGAAGCGTTTGGATGTGACAGATGCCCGACATGCTATTGTATAAGACTGCATGGAAGGCATCTGCCTCCCCGCCCTGATATAATCAGTTTCATCAGATATTATCTGAGAAAACAGCTTGTTGGATATCTGCTTCACCCTCTGCTATCTATGTGAAATTGAATGAACTCTCAAAGCTACAACATTCTTACGTAAGTTTTGGCAGACAGTTAAGATAGTCAACAATGATGTGATAATATATGCATTGCTAAGTGAATGGTTTCACAAGACGTCATCCAACTTCCATTGTGAGCATAAAGATTTCACGTTCTACTTTCTTTCATGAATTTTCACCTAAACCATAGCTTTAGCAATGCATCCTCACTGTCAACTTACAAATTTACCTGATATTCGTTACATTTTGGACAATTTTTTCCCAAATAAAAGAGTGGTCCCTACCAGCAATACATTGAAGACCGATAAGGTATTGCAAGTTAAAAAACGGAGGTCCAATTTCGACAAATATGATTTGTTATCTGATCATGCCTCATCACACTGCACAAAATATAATGACCTATTATCAGGCCAATCAGAGAATATCAAATTTGAATTCTTACAATCTCCATTGACCGTCGCTGTTGTAATGCCTTTATTTGATAACAAGTATGTTATTTTGGACTGAAAGAAAAGAAATTTAATCACCTAGTGAGTCATAATGCCGGCCAACAGGAACAAGTTTGTGTAAACCTTATTGAAAATTCTCTGTAGAATAGGGGCGACGGCTTGGGTAGTATCAAAGTGCAACTTTTGAGCCATTACTCTGTAAAGTAACGCTAAAAAGTTCGGGTTGTCTGTAATCCTGTAAATCTTGTTCCCATCTCAATAGTTGTGCCAAGTTTAGTTACAGTATGCACAGTCACTTGTGATCGGTCTATTCCGCTCGGCGTCTATGCCCCCATAGACGTGTGTACATATGCCTGAGAAATCTATTTCTCAGGCATGTGTACACATGTCTATAGGGGCATAGACGCCGAGCGGAATAGACCGATCACAAGTGACTGTGTAGTATGCAGTTGCAAAACGTCCAAGCATATACAAATCTTCAGTATGACGCGATTGAGACAAAACCCTAGATATGTTTTCAACATCGACATTCTTCTGGTGAAACTTCAACAGCGCCGAATGCTAGCGCACAAAATCAGTAGAAAAGTGTTTTATTGCGCAGAAATGTGTGTACTCAGACTCGTGCAAAGTGACCACGTGGGGCGCTCTGAAAATCAGGATATAACTGCAAAAGAAATAGGAGGATATTGCGATGCCCTTGCTATTGTGTAAAACTCATGAAGTTATGAAGATATGATTGTATCAGGATAATTGCAGTACATATGATGAAGGGGGTTCATGCATACGTATGCAAGACTATTTACTGACATGTTTCGTACGTGACCGAGATACGTATACTGCGCATATACAACACTTCAACGGGGAATATCAGTTTCTGTGTATAATAAGATGACCTCGTCATTGTTTCGAAAAAGACGAGTTTGCTCGAATGTACTCATCACAACCAGTGGTCTTGGAGTTCGAAAACTCCATCCGTGAACAGAATACATATTTTCATTTTTTGTTTCTGCCACCGTGAATGGTCCTGTATTACAGCAGCAAGAACGTATCCACGTGGATTTGTTATTATAGTCCAATTAATTATAAGCATTACTTTTTATTGGCTTTTTTTGCTATAGATATGTCACAGTCTAGCCAATGAACATGTTTTTCATGATGATGCACGTTCTTTCAAAGAACTTTGAATTCCACGCCATGTCTCAAGTCCCAAGTGACATGTCCAGTCGAGAAATTGTCGAAACGAAGCTAAAGCGATCATTGCACCAATAACGATCTTATAGATCTCCAAACACAATAACCCCGATGTTGGGTGTATACACTAAAATTTCGGCCCGTTTTGAAAACGGTATTCACACACGCTCATAATTGGGGAATGAAATCACCTCGTTCTTCGGACTTACGCAACCTGGACGCCGGAAAAATAAAACAGATAGTAGCGGAACTTACTGTAGTACACTTTCATTGTCAGTGATCTGGAAATAATCAGAATGGGACATCTTCCAACCATCATCAATACTTGTAGATAATGATCGGTATTCCGGACTTCTCGAAAAAAATACTGCACACCCGTGTAGCCCATTCTGCTGTATTTCGTTGTAAAGTTTTTGAAATCATACCTATCATTTTGGTCAATAACATAATATTTCACGCTTTCTTTTCCCTTTTTTACACATTTTCACATTCGTTCAATACGTAAGGGACCGAGCACAATTAACGGCAGGGGGGGGGCGAAAGAGAAAATGGGGGGCCACGAAAAAAATGAGTGTTCTTGGGGTGGGCCATGAAAATTCCAGGGAAGGTAAGGGATGGGCCACCAAAATTTTTTACACCATGACAGACAGAGAATATTTTTCAGCATTTTTGTTCCTTGTTGAAGCTGGAGTTCCTTGTTAAACTTCTTGTAGCATGATGAAATACCAAGTCTTAAACCTCACAATGCAGTTGTTATGTGTAAAATGAGCAATATTATTATTCAAAATTGACTTCATTTGTCAACAATAGTAATGGTTGGTAATAATACAGAGGCTTGGTTGAAACTGGTTATTTCATCATGCTATAGGAAGAACTAGAATACGTAGTGGACACACAGGAAAAAATAGTGAAAAAAAGGAGAAAAAATGGCATTATGGGTCTTTTATAGTTAGCCCATGAAGGACTATTCCAATGGCAGACTGTCATTACAGTGGAGTAACATTGAATATCTTGGGTAGTCATAGAAAGGCAGACAGACACTGGGTTGTGGAAAGTGCATTGAAATCACAATGGTCATGTTATACATTTTTCCCCAACATCTGAAAACATCATACAGATACTCAGTTGAAGTAAAGCATAGACATACCGGTATATGAAATGCTAAACATGCATACCAGCAAACAGACTCAAAAATAATTATGCAGTTCAGTTCAGTCTTCTCAGTGACAAAATTGTCCTAAAATTCTTACTCTTTGCTGTATCATACTTTGGAAATTAAAAAGACAATGCATTCATTCTATATACCATGGGTAATATGTACATGACCCCTGTGTGACCATTTGTTCGGATGACTTTTGAGTAAAGGGTTAATTTAAAACTATATTAAACTGAAGGGGGAAAGTTACATGGAATTTTGCTCATAAAAACACTTATCTTTAGGGTTGTGCAGGAATCTGTCAAAAATGTCCTCCAAATGTCTTTTGTTTTGTTGCTCTTTTTGTTCAAAGTGTGTTCTATTTTGATCTCCTGCCTTGGAGTATGCATCATTTGGAAAGGTATTGAGGGTCAGTAGCTGTACATAATTTGGCTATTTTTTAGTATTTTGTGTTCTGTGTGTTTCACTTGAAGTTCTTATTTTACTCAGAGTATGATGAAATGCACAATATTGAGCTTGTTAGACTAACTTGGAGATGTGCAGTGAACACTGTCATCATTAAAAATAATTCATGTCTAAATCAATGCTTCAACTATAACAACTATAACAGCACTGAATGAACTTGTAGATTGTTTATAAGGTATTTGGTAATTTCATCATTCTTTGAGATTAAAATAGCACAACACAATACTGAAAAGTAGCTGTAGGTGTTACGAGTAGTAAGCTTGAACATATGTTATTTTGTTTGTTTATTATTTATATATTTATTTGTTTATTATTTATTTCAAGAATGCAAGAATGTTGTTTTCACTAAAGCATATATTAAAAGTTAGAAGGATTATATATATGTGTACAACTTTGTACCTTTGTAATCTTTCTTTTTTGGGGAGGGGGCCACAAAAATTTTGTTGCCGGTGATGGGGGGGGGGCACTAAAATTTTTGCCGGTGTTAGGGGGGGGGGCCTGTAAAAAATATATGCACCACGTATTTTCTCTTCCAGCCCCTCTGCCGTTAATTGTGCTCGTTCCCTAATGAACAACACCATTGTATTGAACAACGTTTCTTCCTTTCTCTCATTAAAAGAATGAATTTTAAAGTACCTTAGTTCAATATCTGTATGAAAAGTCCAAGTTCATTTAATTCCGATATGTTCACCTGTAGTGCAATGAAAAGACTCCTTTAATGTTTCATATTTTCCACAGCATCTAAAAATTAATATTGATAAATTTGAAAATACTACATTTCAACTAATTTGCATTTTTTTCATAACTCAAGCTTGAGATAACTGAACGTTGTATCTCTTGCACATCAATGTAGGGGTGCACATGTGATAATTTTGGCCCTGGGTGCAGTTTAGGCATTGTTCCCATTTTTCTCGCAGCCAATGGAAATTGCTACTAGATTTAGCAAACCAGGACAGCCAGATTCAGTTAGCCCCCCCCCCCATTTTTAGTCCGAAATGTCGTATTGAACTTGTTGATGCATACCTGCTGTTAAATATCGTATATATGTAGACTGTATACGGTAGCTATGGCATTTTGATAAGTATTTGTAAGTGTAGAGGAATAAAAGCTTACTCTCTCTTTGTGAAGTCAATTTTAGCTGGCACAACGGTTGCTGTCTATTTGATATCCGATATGAAACTTGTCACTGCATGTATTGTCACTTTTCCATATAATCAACCTCCCTTTGTCCGCGAACCAAAAATATTCATGGTCAACCACAGCACTCTTCAAAATTTAAATATGTAAAATTTAAGTATGTTATCACAATGCATGGTGGAAAATAATAGTTCAGAATGATGTGCCCCGGAAATTCCACCGGACGGCCACACAGGGAGGCTTAGTACCAAATTTGCAAACCCACAGTGTTTTTTTCAATGTCTTGTAGGTTTCCTCCGTGAAGAGACGATTCCATTACAAGAAAGGTAAGCTATATATGTAATAGGATGATATTTTCCCACTGCCCTACCAACGAGTCCGAAAAAAGCACCGGTTAATCTTTTTTTTTTTATTTGTGTATGGCTATGTGTGCGTGGAAGGAAATCACACAATGCATTACAAATAGACACTGCCTTGTATAGGTTTGGACTGCCGGAAATTTATTCACTTCAGTTAATGCTACTTGATACTGTATGTTCTGTCTGTCTGTCTGTCTCTGTCTATCTGTCTGTATGTCTATCTGTCTGTCTGTCTGTCTGTCTGTCTGTCTGTCTGTCTGTCTATCTATCTGCCCGTATGTCTATCTGTCTGTCTGTCTGTCTCTGTCTGTCTGTCTGTCAGTCTGTCACTCGCCCGAGGAGTGTATACATGTACCTTTAAAATGCTTGTTTTGTTTAATGCAATTGTACACAATTTAAATGCACCTACCTAATTCAGCGAGAAAACTTTGTAGTTTAATCGTGAACCACACTTTTACATTGTGGCCTTTAGAATGAAGATTCATTTTAACCAGACAACAAACCAGCTGATTACCCAGCAAGTTCACAGATGGTGGTGAGGCTTTGATCGGTAATTAATATAAAGGTGCTTGAGTAATTCTGCTCTATAATTATCAATTTCTTTTACAGTTGTTTAGAAGGTTGAAAGAGCACATGAATCAACAAAAAGAAAATACCTGTATTCTTCATAGCTCTGCGTGGCAGGGCTGTGTGTTACCGGCGTTATACAGCCTCCAGGCCATATAACGCCGGTAACACACAGCCATGCCACGCAGAGCTATTTTCTTCAATTCTGTTACCCAATAGCAACATAAACAACAACAAAACAACACCATTAAACGCCCAGATTACTGTGACTATCTGTATCGTATTTTTCTTTCTGTATAGATCCTTGTTCAGCCCTTCTCCTCTACAGACGAGATATCGCCAATCGGCCGTGTGCAAAGTCATGGAGGTTGAACACTATGGCAGTATGAGCGGAGAGACCTTCACTGTAGAAGAAGCTGTGACCAAAATTGGCTTTGGAAAATTCCAGATCATTGCACTGTCAGTAATGGGGCTGGCTCTGGTGGGTTTCAGTTCTTGTTTTAGGGACCGTTCAGTTTTTACGGCCGGGGGGGAAGGCCGGCAAAATCCAGGGGGGGGGGGGTCATCGTAATTTTGGAATCCGCAAAGGGGGGGGGGGTTCATCGCTTTTTCACTGGTAGGAAAGGGGGGGGGGGTCACCACATTTTAAAAAACATAATACCAACAATAAAGTTCACTTTATGCCATGGCCATGATCGACCCTCTTTACCGGCGGGCCGCCTGCGGCGGCCCACTACAATAAATTGACTTTATGTAATACCCCACGGCAATCTTACCGTAAAATTCCCAATTGAAGCCGCGGCTTGTATTAGAAACATTTTTGAGGGACCCCTGGGATCACGCACTGAATAATGGTAATGGCCGCGTGCCTTCAGCGGCCCTGTCCGGTAAAGTCTACTTTATGCAATAGCCATGATCGACCCTCTTTACCGGCGGGCCACCTTTGGTGGCCCACTAGAATAAGTTGACTTTACGTAATGGCCCATGACCCTCTCAACCGGAGAGCTGCCTTTGACGAACCACTCCAATAAAGTTTACTTTATACAATGTCCATGGACATGAGTTGTCTATGGACATGAAGTTTAAAATTGCCTTACAGTCGTCCTAATTAACAGACGTTTGAATGGATGTGGCTGAGAAGTTTGTGCACTGGCATCTCTGCTACACGAATAAAGTGCGCCGCGTACCGGAGTTCAAATCCAAACCATGCGGGTAAATTTGACATATGGGT
The DNA here is from genome assembly GCF_041260155.1 of Ptychodera flava. Taxonomy (NCBI): domain Eukaryota; kingdom Metazoa; phylum Hemichordata; class Enteropneusta; family Ptychoderidae; genus Ptychodera; species Ptychodera flava. Next base: position 10,832,643 of record NC_091939.1, read on the forward strand.
TTTGGTTATTTTTCAGGGGGGGGGGGGGTCATCAATTTTTTTCGTCTGACAAAGGGGGGTCATCTTTTTTTCACAAAAAATGCAGGGGGGTCTATATTTTTTTGAACACCGGCGACAAGATTTTGCCGCCCCCCAGGCCGTAAAAACTGAACGCTCCCTTACACTAGTAGACTCAAGTGGGCACTGTTTCGGGTATACGAGAGCTAAGCGGTAAAAAGTACAAACGTAGCGCAGGTGAACGAAAATAAAAGGTCGCAACATATAATGGCTGTTCAGTTCAGGAGATATTTCTAACGTTAAAGGGGTACTATATCCTGCATATAATTAAGGAAAGTCACAGGTATGTCTATGGGGCTTTGGATATAAATAAGTAATCCTAAGCCATAAATACACACACCTACACTCATAAGCTTATATATAGCTATATTCTTCATAAAAGTATATAAAAGTTACTCTTTACAATGGCTAACAACGAGATCAGTAAAAAAATAACAGCCTCAATTCAGGTGAAAAAAGTGTTCACATGACGTAAGGCTGCGTTCACAAAAAATGGTTAGGGGGAGCTGGAGGAATTCAGGGGGATTCGAAAATTTTTGGGGTAGTAGAGGAGGGACTTGAAAATTTTGCTCTGCCTGTAGGGAGGGGGGACTTGAAATTTTGTTGGTTCCCTTTTATGTTTTACATTTTCCAATTCCAAGTTTTTGTAGGTAATTCAATGAAAATGAATACCATTTTTATGTCATCCAATTGTTGTAATGTTAGTAATAATTTAACAAAATCTAGAACCATTATGTCACATTTCATGACTTTTATCTCGATAAAATCTAAACTTTTGTGATTTGTCATAAAAAACCCAAACTTAAGCCTGGTAATAGGGCAGAAGCTGCAACTGTTGATGATTTTTGCAATATTTCTATGAAGTAAACGCAGTTTCTTGTTGTCTCCCTACAGAATGCTCAAACACAATATTCAGTTTGTCGACAAAGTCTGTATATATAAATATGTATTAGGTGATAATTTAATTAGAGTCCAGACTGACAGTCAGTTGTCAGTGATACAAATGCATGGTACACATACACAGGCTGTGATAGCAAGCTGAATACTGGACAATTCAACATGCTGTAGGGAGTAGAACAAGAACGCAGTTGTATAAACTGAACAAAAATATTGTCAAAATTATCAAAGTTAATACAGCTACTCCCTACGGGTAGTGTCACTATCAGGTACCGCCCTGCTACTGCAGTGTCACTGTCACTGCATACCTGATCAGTGATAGAGATAGCTCTGACTCTGATGTACATGGTAATTGAAGAAGAGTTTGGGTCAAATGACACTCATGACAGTGAAAACTACTTGTACCCAAGATTAGGCCAGAGAGCAACACATGGAAGACCAGGGATTTTTGAATTCTGGCATATGAGAATAATCAAATATTAAAGAAAAAAGATAAGGTCACCATGCTTGTTTTCTAAATTTTCAAATTCTCGTCATAAAATAATACAAAAGTAAAACTTTGAACAGTAAAGACTAAATGAAAGAATATGTGACTCAATGGAATTATTTATTTTTTAATAAAATTTGCTATTATTACACCCAACATTTCTGAGATTGAAATATTTATTTGATGGAATATTGTAACTTTCCAGTATCGCCAATTTTGAATAGCATCTAATTCATATATGTCTTGTACTTTTGAAACAATTTTTGGTGGGTCACTGTTCTGAGCTTTTTACAATATGGCAATTAGCCAGAATTCACAGTTTGCCCACTCTCTCATGATCGTCATTTTGTGTGCTCTTCGGCCGGAGCAACTTACCTGGCCAGAGTTGGATTAACTCAAGTTGGCTTAGATTGATAAATCCAAAAACTTCACTGATGCATTTAAAAATGAATCAATTTAAGAACTTGCCTTAGGAATATGACTTTACAAAGTGCTAATAACAGGTAGTCTTGAACACCTGTGAGCGGAATGGCGCAATACAAGTTTATTTTTGTCTGCGCGCACATCCTTTACAAATATGTTGGCTTGTGATAGTTGGGGGGACTTGAAAATTTTTGATCATATAGAGGGGGGCATTTGAAAATTTTTTAGGGTATTGAGGGGGGATCTGAAAAAAAATAAGATTTCAATCGCGATTCCTCCAGGCCCCCCCCTAATCGTTATTTGTGAACGCAGCCTAAGAAGTAAAAATAAAGCATGGAATACTACAAGAATAGCTTGCATGCAATGTTCTCTCAAAAATGATTTACTACTGCATTTAGAATGCGAACACATTGTGTATCGTAATTCTGACTAGATGACCCCGCGAAAGATCGAATGATCCATTACAGCCGATGTGTTTTCGATTGAGCCTGTCCCGATCTTTCACAGGTATCAGATGCGTTTGAGACTCTTCTGCTGGCCTTGACTTCCCGGCAAGTTCAGTGTACGTGGATGTTGTCCAACACCGAGGTCGCCACTCTATCGACAGTAAGTTTCCACCGCAAAAGTCATTGTGATCACAATGGACGCTTAACTGTAACTTTTTATAGTACTTCATTATTTTTATCCAAACAAAGAAGTAAGTTGTTTCTCTATGGTAAGCTTATTAGTCCTGCAGTGTGTGCGATATAAAATACTAGTGTTGACAAATCAATTATGAGCTATATAATCAATAATAGCACAAGTCATATGTTGCACATATTCTGTGTTGACAAGCTAAACATCAGTGTTTTAGACATTCTATTTTACAAGCAGAATAAATATGATAAAAAACCCATCAAAGTTGCAGATGATAAAGACAGTGATATGCAGCGGGCAAGAGCACATGGAGTTAAAATTATTGAGATATTGTAGGAGTTAAAACGTTCGTTTTTGTTAAGAAACTATTTTTTATTTTCTTCGAGCTAAATGTTTCGTCTTTCCTTAAACGTCTCCTTTCGTCGAACCCAGCGAAATTGATCTACTTCACAACTCTTGCTAGCAGACGACACCGCCACATTCAGTTCTTTTCTTCAGTTTAAACGTGCGCATGCGTAGATTGTGTTTGAAACTTGCACAGGCAACAGTTGTTCCAAACTATTAACCGGTTAATAGTTTTGGAAACTATTAACTGGTGGTTTAAAAACTATTAACCGGTGGTAACTGGCTCTTTGCATGTATCAGTGTCAAAATTATGCGTGCCACGTGACCGTAAATTAAAGAATCATGAAAGAGTCTGGAAGAGATGTATTACAAATGTAAAAGTCTGCGGAAGACAAATGGGTCAACCACACCATGTTTACCTCCGGCGTTTAGTCGTGCATCAGGCTATTGTGCATTGCACAGAAGGACGATGTGAAAGTTGACAACGCCCACGGAAATAAGTTTGTCGCTGAGGGCGTATGTTCATTTTCCATTTTCGCAGGTTGTGTTTTTCGGCACCTATATTGGAGCTCTTGCTTGGGGGACGTTCGCAGATAGGTTTGGACGATGGAAGGTCAGTTAAGTATATATCATCTATATTTCGATATAAACCTCTCCTCGCCTTTCGTGTTTTTCTTTACTTTTATAGTCAACATGTACAATTTTCAAATGTCTAAATGAAACCATAAAATGCCATAGTTATTATTGATTGACATCTTCACCCTTTTAAATAGTAAGAATATTTAAGTTTAAAATTTACCAGAACGGAATTGGAACAACATCCTGTATAAACTATTAAGATGTTTTTCTTTCGAGCGTGAAGATTTTGCGAAATATTGCGGAGTAATTTTACCAGCTTCTGGGAATGGCTTGACCTTAGCTAGTGGAGTAGGCATATTAATTGCATCGTGATGTCCATGTGAACGACCTGTAAGTTCACAAAATAATGATGACTTGAATGAATGAATGAATGAACTTTTGTCCATTTTTATTCGTAAATGTTCTGCACGAAATGCAATGAATTAGACTATCGATAACCGTTCGCAACGATTTGACCATCCAACTTACCCCTTTACAGACCTTTTGAGGCGGCGCTCTCACAATTAACACTATGACAGGTTATGACGATACTAACAACATAGGGAGGACGGGGAACTATCGATAGTCTGCTGCTTCACGCCGGGCACAAGTTGATCGAGGAGAACACTTTTCAGGGTTCCATATGATTACGCTACTATTTTCATTTCGCAGACTGCATTATTCGCATCAGTAATACTAGCCTACTATGGTTTACTCTGCGCGTTTTCGCCAACGTACGTATGGTTACTTTGTCTGAGGTTTGTGGCGGGATTCGCCATCGGGGGTCTGCCAACGCTCTTTCCCTACGCTGGAGAATTTTTACCGACAGCAGGCCGAGGATCTATCCTGCTCGGATTTTGGGTGAGTGATGTTCACTGAGAAACAGAGTAATTCCTATAACGTTTGTCGTCCTTTTGGTCCGCATAAAGACAAGCACCATAACCATGACACAAAAAGAGTAGAAAAGGGTATTAGAAAGGGTGAGTATTCAGAGAGAGTGGTGGACACACATGAGTGCTTATTCACGGCAAAGGCGGGGTATACTTTATTTCATATGTTGAATTGTATTAGAAACTTTTCAAAGCATCACTTAATGACTATATTTTTAATGACAAAAACAACAAACAAACAAACACCGTGTGACGAGTATGAACACAAATACAACTCTTTATTGGTTTCTTTAATGTATATGGAAATAATCATACGTAATAAATAAATAAACACGCATTAACAAACAAACAAGGAGCCAGAGCTCCCGGCGCTCAAATCAGACTTGCACCGAAAGAATCTAGTCCCGGTATAAACCCTTGCCGAGATTGTCCATTTCAAACTGCCACATCAGAGAGAGAGAGAGAGAGAGAGAGAGAGAGAGAGAGAGAGAGAGAGAGAGAGAGAGAGAGAGACAGAGAGAGAGAGAGAGAGAGAGACAGAGACAGAGAACATAACATATTATTGTATAAGAGGAGAATGTATAGGAAACATTTGTATGTGCATGCACACAGTTTATCCTTGGGCCTTGGGCCTCCAATGTTTTCTTTGTAACTGAGAACCCTAAAATTTCGGTTCATACCGACCTGTTTAAAAGAGAGATTTCAAAATTTACTATTGCATGTTAAGCCCGGTAACAAATCAATATTGCAAATTTTGTGATGCAATATCAAAATCGAATTATCGACACAGGTGCAATTCATACAATAATTCATACAATAAGTATGAATTATTTTGTCACGTGACAGCCGCGATGATTACGACAACAGCAACCTGGTTCCAGCATCTAATCAGACAAATTTAATTTAAAGATAATCTCAGTAGTGTGGGTAGCCATGGTTCTGTTTATCATAATTTATGCAAAGAAGTCCATCTTTGACTGCTCGACACCACTTCATTTTCTTTCGGCAGGCTACATGGTCCTTTGGAACAATCCTGCAGAGCGTGATTGGTTACCTTGTGCTGCCAACCCTTGGATGGCGTGTACACATCGCAGTGTCTTCATTACCCTCCTTCATAGTCCTCGCTGGATTAGCGGTGAGGCCGTCCTTAAATTTTCGTTATATTGCCTGCAAAAATACAGCATGCACTACAGACGATATTGTCGATGAGTATCGTTCAGTGACGCTAATAAAACCCGGTAGCTGCACGTGATAATTCGTCTGTACCTATGCTTTTCTCCTTCTCTAGTTCTTAAATAGTGCCTATCGGTGTTCACAAAATCTAGTTGAAGATACTTCATATGATCAAAGCTCCATTATCTCTAACTTTCGATGTGTTTTCCATCACTTTTTAAAATACATTTTCTGGTTATACTTCTAACAACATATGGAAGTGTCTAGCGTTCAACGTGTCTACATCCGAGCAGACTCTACGTGCGTATAAATGTCAACATACATACATACATACATACATACATACATACATACATACATACATACATACATACATACATACATACATACATACATACATACATACATACATACATACATACATACATACATACATACGTTATACTTCTGTACGTACATACATTGGCAAATAGACAGACATATTGTTTTAAAATTCCCAATTTTTACAGACTTCTCAAATTAACCGAATTCGCGTTTCTCATTTGTCAGTTGTTCATACCCGAATCCCCGAGGTACTGTCTGGCATCCGGAGAAACAGCAAAAGCGACTAAAATTCTACAGAAGATGGCCACTTTAAATAGCGCTACCCTACCCGCCGGAAGACTGCAGCAGGGCGTTGGTAATGCTGCGGTGAGTGATTGCCGAATGTAGAACAGACGAAGATAGATTTCGTCAAAAACTAGGGGATATCAATGACGAAATCGCAGAGGTTCTAGCCAACACAACTCTGGCCCAAGGGTTTATCTACCGTTTGCAGGGGCTCATTTTGAAGATCGTTGAGTACCTAGAATTATCACAGCTCTTTTTTTGTGAAAATCGAAAAGTTAATTTTCTCCATGGAGTTAACACAAGGATAGTGGACATTTTGAATTTCAGGAGCATAATTTGTTGATGGGGTAATTTCTTTGTCAAGTACAACATCTTGCAGGGTGACCCCCGAATTTACTTTCGATTTCGAAAGGGACTTTTTAAAAGTTTCTTTTCGGAAATTTTGAACAAAATCAAATTAATTAACTCAATCACAATTTCAATAGAAACAAAGAATTAGCACCTTGTAAATACGCTATGTCAACATTTACAAATGTGAGAACCACGCCATCGCCATCTTAAATCGTAAATTGCCGCCTTTCTCTAACAGCATTGAAGTTATTCTAAAATTTAGATGACCAATAACACTGACCTTCTAAAAACGACAAGCCGTACGCATAAAGGCATGCAGCTGTTCAATAATTTACTTTTCTATTTAATTCACAGAGCGAGCGAGGGAACTTTAAAGAACTTTTCAGCAAAAAGTATAGACGCATTACGTTGATGTTGACGATATTATGGTGAGTAAAAAATTGATAAAATTGGGAAACATTTTACGGGATTTCTATTCTTTCTTGTAATCCAACAGGCTGCTCTGAGCCGGAAGAAACGACTGTTTGTAGTTTCTGCAAGAACAAAATTCAACACCGAAATAAAATACTTTCAGGTTCAGTGCTGGTTTTTCCTACTATGGTGCCATCTTTGCAATAACGACACTGCAAGGCGCCGATGCTGGCGGCACGTGTTCTGCTCTGAGAGAGGGAATCAGTAAGACATCGAACAACGTGTGGGGCTGTGACTGTCATCCGATGAGAGCGGAGGACTACCTTACCACAGTATGGACCTCATGCGGTGAAGCTCTCAGTATGTTGTCAAATATATATATATCTCTTTAGAAACGAGTGAGAAAGATCGTTGTTCAAATTAATTTCTACGCATGGCTGTGAAGAGTGCGGCATTTAATTTCAACCAAACAAATAAATAAATAAGTAAAACCAAACAAATAAAGAAGAAACTAATCAAAAAGAAACAAATAAGTAATAAATTAATAACATATAAATAACTAATAAAAACTCGAACACATAAACATAAATAATAAATAAATACTAAATGAATAATAAATAAATGAATTCAAAATGCGACGTCAGTATCACCCTCACATCGCATTTTGAATGTTTTTTGAATTATTTACATACTTATTCAATTTAGTGTTCGATTGGAAACACCGTTTTTTCCTACCCTTGGTTGATAGCTCTGCTGGTGGACAGAATTTACCAGTCGTTTTTGAGAGTGGGGATTTGGTCGAGCGGTTCTGTTTGTTGCTTCTCTGCTAGGTGACTGGATGCCGTATGTTGTGAGTTCGAATAGAACCCCATTGGAAACACCGTAATTTCATTTCAAATAGGGAAACTGACATACAGATACACATACCCACACACATACCCATAGGCAGAAATAGGCGGACATCAGTCCCCGTGTGTGAACAGAAAGGCTAACATTAAATTTTGTAAAAAAGATGCGTATGATTTGTTGCAGAATCACCGTAGTAATGGGGTGTGCGTACTCGTCGTGATAGGGGATGTTGTAACCTCCACAAATGTAATATCAACCACAATTGTAATAAAATCAACCACAAATGTAATAAAACTGTCAACCATAAATGTAACAACCCGCAACCACAAATGTAATAAACAAATTAACCATAAATGTAATAAAACTCAACCATAAATGTAATAAACTTGAACTTGCATATGTGATCATATTTGTTTATCAATGCCCTGAGTAAATAATAACTTTAATAAGACTAGTGTAATGTTATTGCATACTTTCCTGAAACTAGGTTTCCTTTCCGAAACACAGAGTAGAATACTTTGAGAACGCTGTCAGAAAATGGCGAGGTACTGATCAAACCGTTAGATAATGGAAGTGGAACAGCAGTTCTAGACACTGATAATTACATAATAAGGAAGCGTCAAAATAACTCGTCAACCAGTGATACCACACAAAGTTTATGACAGATGACTCAGAACAAATAACAGAGAAATATAAAACCTTATAACAGAAACTTACGACACAAAACATGTTGACGAGAGCATATATTTCAATCTAGTAAAAAACAATACGAACACTACCTTGAACACAGTAGAACAAAATTAGACATCCTGGCATCCCTAGTGAAGGAACAAACTTCAAGTGGGACAACATAGGAATACAGACAATCTATCGATTATTCCACACAATTTATCCACTGAAGACGAATTTGAGGCAATTGATTAAGAAAGTACGGCAATTTTCAAAAAAAAACGGCGTTAAAGGATCGTAGTGTTATACAGTCTTCCCCACTCTGGAGTAGAGACTGCACTGACATTCATATTACTGCTGTGTCTCGCCGTGGCCAATCAGTTCTATACACAAAACAGTGAAACGTAAAATACACTTTCAAATATACTTACAAACACACTAAAACGCAAACAATCAACATATGAATAATGTGTGGAGTTGCTTTCCTTATTACATAGATCAATATTTAAGGGCTAATTCCTCAATTGCAACGACAAAATAGATTTATTACATTTATGGTTGATAAGTATTACATTTATGGATGTTTTATATTACATTTATGGTTACCATTTATTACATTTGTGGTTGGTGTTTTTATTACATTTATGGTTGATTTTTGTTACATTTATGGGCGATATTACATTTATGGGTGCATTTTATTACAATTGTGGTTGATATTACATTTGTGGAGATTATTACATTTATGGAGGTTACAGATGTCGCCCTCTTACGACAAACATGCATGTATGTAGCATAATAATAATGTCCATCGACAGTAATGGATGGAGGGACTGTGGTCAAACTATACTTTGATAACTCTTATTTTACAGGTATACCCCTAAGTGTTGCCGTCAGCTATGCCCTTAGTAGAAGACAAGCTTTGGCTGTGATGTCTGTATTGGCAGCGTTGACTTATTTGTTAATGATGATCTGCGTCAATAGGTAGAGATTTCAGTCTCGTCTTTCACCCAGTCCATTAAACTTAAATGTAAAACAACTCCTAGATCACACAAATCTGGTCAATACGCACAGAGCGACCAGTTTAATAACGTTTAAACCTGTAGCGTTACTTTGCTTTGAATGCAACGATGTATGTATGTATGTATGTATGTATGTATGTATGTATGTATGTATGTATGTATGTATGTATGTATGTATGTATGTATGTATGTATGTATGTATGTATGTATGTATGTATGTATGTATGTATGTATGTATGTATGTATGTATGTATGTATGTATGTATGTATGTATGTATGTATGTATGTATGTATGTATGTATGTATGTATGTATGCATGCATGCATGTATGCATGTATGCATGCATGCATGCTAGATAGATAGATAGATAGATAGATAGATAGATAGATAGATAGATAGATAGATAGATAGATAGATAGATAGATAGATAGATAGATAGATAGATAGATGAGAAAACCTCTCGAGATTGTTCAAATCATCAGTTAGATAGATAGATAGATAGATAGATAGATAGATAGATAGATAGATAGATAGATAGATAGATAGATAGATAGATAGATAGATAGATAGATAGATAGATAGATAGATGAGAAAACCTCTCGAGATTGTTCAAATCATCAGTTAGATAGATAGATAGATAGATAGATAGATAGATAGATAGATAGATAGATAGATAGATAGATAGATAGATAGATAGATAGATAGATGAGAAAACCTCTCGAGATTGTTCAAATCATCAGTTTCCTGTTCATTACAGGTCTTACTTCATTGTCATGGGGTTTTTCGTACGTTCTACCAGTACATCGCTGTTTAATATCACTTATTTATACACCACTGAAGTGTATCCTACAACAGTCAGGGGGGTTGGATTATTGCTGTGTACAAGCTTCAGTAGACTCGGTGACACGGTTGCACCCTATGCGGGACAGGTATGTTTAGTCAGTTTGCTCGACTCTAACGGCGTTTATCTCACTTGAGAATGTTTGTGTCAGTTTATTTAAAAGAATGTTGAAACTGGTCGAATAAACCGTATTTTGCCTTTCCCTTATAACGAAACCACATTGATCTACTCACTATACCGTATCACAAACAAAGGTAGAACCAATGTGTGAAGTTGCCTTCATTTCCTTTTCTATATATTCGATTTTCCAAATACCATTTACTCAAAGGCTTTGCATTCGATATTTGGTACACCAGTTCCCTGCAGTGGTGTCGATACTACCAACATTATCGCAAGTGTCCAGAGAGAGTTCTAACTTCAAGGTGTTTTGTCTAAATATTGATTCCAGAAAACACACGAAACTGGAGTGGGAAGTTGGGAGGGTATACGGTGCGTGCTAGGAGCAATATTGTTGTTTTTGTGGGAGCTTTATATCTGACCATATCATATATGTACTTACACACACATACATACATACATACATATACACACACACACACATACATACATACATACATACAGTGAAAATTTTCTTACTGCAGGAGCATTAAAATAAGCCCTTACGAGCAGTAGATCAGAAAAAGGATTTTTTAAAAATGATTTCAGTCCGTTTCAATATCTGTCCCAAAGTTGCATTTTACCTAAAAATGCAACCTCATTTCTGTCAATTTCATTTCCAGGTATTGGTCGCATCGTCTCCGACAGTTGCCTTCAGTATGTACGCTGCTATAAATATTTTACTTGCAGCATTGTGTCTCTATTTGCCCATAGACACCGCAGGCCGCCCTCTGTTGGTGAGTACATGCATATCTTTCCTTCACCTCTCAATCTCCCGCCTTGACTACACGTGTCCGGAACGATTTAACGTGTCAATATGTACCCTGTCTCTTCCCTGTTGGTTCTGTACGCTGTACTTCTTCTCTGGGCGACGTAATTCTTTTGCAATTTGTTGTTTTTAAGAGTTATCTAGCCACTAAAATTTTACCAATGATTTTCGTTATTTTTCTATGACAGTAAGACGACAAAAAATCAAAATATCATCAGATTAATTTGGCAGCTCTAAGGATTTGAAATACACCCACTTTTATCCCATTCGAATGACAGAAATTATGAATCTCCCGTAAGCGTTGCCCAACTCGATATATTTACTTTCAGTTCCTTTCTTGAAATGCTGCACTTGTGTTATTTACATGTGAACCACATTGAATAATAAATGCAAGTTTTAGCTATTTTTCCGCTGAAAATGTGCATAAGAATTGAAATTATCACTTCTCGGGCCTTCCAAAACAACAGTTAAAGCTGTTGCAAACTTAAAAGTAATGACCATGCCTTATCCATACTTTGTAGAATTATTTAGATTTCCAATCCAACAATTTTTGTTTATTTTTACATAAATTATTTGTCAGATATTATAGAAATAACGGGCGACGCGCTTACCATTAACGTTTATTTATGGGCTAGGGCGAGAGGAAAGCCAAAAATTAACAGGCGAGGCTTGCCGAGCCCGTTAATTTGGCTTTCCTCGAGCCCGCGCCCATAAATAAACGTTAATGGTCAGTGCGGAGTCTGTTATTTCCATTATATTATCAACAAACCGGAGAAAACCGTCAAAATTTGCGAAAATTTTCGGAGCAAACGACAACTTGGCCACAGAACTGAGCAATACGCGACGCACTGTCACGCGCGCTGTAAAATATTGGCAAATCTGGAAATATTTTCAGAAAAAAGTATCTCAACTTGGCTCCATTTTATTTGCGATTGACTATGATTTACGTTTGAGCTATACAGTTACGATACTTTGAGTTGAAAATCTTATTATTCATATTCACGGGCATATAAACAGACCATTACTGTGTATTTGTGGTCAGTCACGTGGTTCAGCTCGACCAATCAAAATGCGACAGGCAAGGCATGGTAATATAATGCACATTATATTCATCAAATAAATATATGGAAGTCACCAGCCTATTTACAATGCTACATTTGCTTAACATCACCCCTCCCCATATGTGAAATGGGAAAAATCACAATTTGATGAGAAATGCGTCCTTTTCAAAAAGTTGAAGTGACGTATACGTAAATAGGAGGGCGCCACGCCCCGTTCGGAAATCGCATTCAGAATTCTGGGACATATAAATTTACTTTTCAATGGCTTTATACGTTTCCTTTCTATTAAAATCCATTCTCCTGTCTCTTCTTCCAGGAAACCGCCAAAGAGTCCCGCGACGAATAATGTCTACATGATATTAAACGCATCTTCGCATGCCAAGATCTCTTGTCCGGAGAGCTTGATGCTGCCCGAAATTAAAGCTTGGTTAGCTCGTAGGAGACTGTAGTCGACCAGTGTGAGCGGACGATGTATCGAACGTTGATAGTGGTCAAGCGATCTCCATAAATTAGCCAGACTACCACTGAAATTATCACGATTTACATAGGACTCTTCAATAATGAATTGAATAACTTCAATAAACATTTTTTATAATCTACATTATCATTCTCGTGTTTTATCAATATCTGATACATTCTCGTTCTGTTATATTCTCGCTTCTTTTTCCCTTGTCAGCAGTTTCCCTGTCGGTCTGTCTCTCTCCTACTGTCTGTCTGTTCTGATGCCCGTCTATCTGTCTGTTTGTCTCTCTTTCTAAAACTCAATCTGATCAAAATCAGATGTTGGAATGGCAACGTTTCCGCCTTTGCTTGTTATTTGCTGTTCTTGTTAACTTACAGCCCCTTTTAGTTAAAGAAACAGTAAGGAACAAGCAAAGGCCATCTCTACTTCTTATTTTAATCAGATTGTCTTAAACCGTGAGCGTTCGAATCAGCAACCGTGGAGTCGAAGTGAGTTGTGACAGACAAATCTTTTGAGATGGCAAAGAAAATTCTCGACAAACGTAGCAAGCCTCTTGGTCGTTTGGTCAACTTCAAGTAGGTTATGTCGATAAGGTTAGACTCAGGACAACCATCCCTGCCTTTTTGTCATTTTTCAAAATACTTCTCCTCACGTATAATCAGGCGATGTGATTGGTCGAGACTTAGTCACATGGTGTAGGGGAAATAGTAACTTGGTTTTATACGTAATTGAACAAAGATTCCTCCATTTCGCAATCGAACTTAAATCTGCGTATACGACTGTCGACAGTAATATTTCGCTAAATTGATTTAGAAATACTTTTGGTGATGTTACACGGAAAAGCCAAAGAATACGATTAATCTGGCGTTTTGATCAACCACGATATCATGAAATTACATCAGTGACGTTGTTGTTGTTATTTCATACTCTTTTTAAACTGGCACAAAACTCATACACCAGTGAATACATGGCTACCAAAGTACGACCGGTAATGTGAAAGAAAAGATCTTTACAAATTATTCATACCATACAGATAGTTTTGAGACATCGTCACTGCACACCCATGGCCCATTCTACGTTATATGGTTTCCACGTACACTACTTCCAAATAATTGTCTCACTAGATGCTTATGAATATAAAAAAATAAACAATCAGATGTGAAGTGAAATTCTCTCGTACGTCAGAACATGTGGTGTGCGTAATCATCTGTAAATTGAATTCTTTGTTTTCTCTGACAACGTGTCCATGTCTTGTTATGATAAACATTACTAGTAAATTTCGTCACATTACTTGACTTCTAAGATAAGGGCAACATTTTAAAAGTTAATTAAATATGTCAATTACCAATTATTATATGACTAGCAGCAATGCCTTTCATAAGTTGCTCGGAGTGATGTTTACAGAAAATTTCAAACTTAGATGGTCACGGTCAAGATGGTCACGGTCAATATGAAACGTGACTTAAATATATCATTAAATATTCAAATTAGCAACAAACTGACATGACACCTCGGGTGTCTCTCGCACTACTTTATACCTTAAGTGTCTGTGGAAATTTTCGTCAACTGTATTCATATCCTTATAGATCCGATTCACCAGCTGTTAAAGAACCTGATATTTGCAACTATTTCACATAATATGCATAAGGTCTTCTAGTATACTCAGTATGGTGCAATACATGTCTAAAGTTTCATTTGATGCGGTCACCATAATGTGAAAATGGCCAAATATACCAATAAATTATATGAAACCGGCTAAATGCCTTCAACTACTGAAATTTCATTGTATTTCGGTCTGTAGCAAGTTTTATTAACTTAGGCCAAGTCTTTGAAGATGCAAGTCACCTAATCGTGAAAGCTGGTTAAATATACACATTACTGATTGTTTGACGTGGTATAACTTTCAATTTGTGTGTCATTTCATTCATATGCCCCTTGTGAGGAATGTCTGAACAGTGTTTCATAAAATTCGTTACGGTCAACGTTGTTTTAACAGTGTGAGATATGCAAATTGGCAGCTAGCTAAATTATGTTATTTATTACTGCCGTGGGGCTCTACTCAGTTTGTAATTTAAATCCCCTTTGAACAGAAAAAAAATTAAAAAAAAATTCTAGAAGCAAAAATAAGCATACCTTTTACGACTTTCTTTACTTTTTCTGACAACTTCTGAAATAATGAAATAACAACCGTCGCTGCTTTATGCACTAAATGTTAGTTTTATTTACATAAGCATTTTACAAAAATAAATTACGAATATATTTAATATTTGACAATATTGCACTTGGTATGCACTGACTTGGTATAAAAGTCTCTTATAAACGAGTAAGATCGAGCGCGCCTGAACGCTTCAAATGTTGTGAGGGTGTAAATGGTATAATACTGGTTTAAACGTTACATCAGATGATGGCCCTGTGGAGATTTTCTTGAGGGCTTTCTTATAGAGACGATCGTTACGTCTGTACTTTGTGCATGTGAAATACCAGTAATACGACATGGTGTGAGCTATTCTGAAGATTTTCTTCCACTTGACGGTATTGCAAAATATCTCAGGGGCGGACAGTAACATATGTATGGTTGGAAATATCGATATCAAGAATCCCGCCTGGATATCATACATGTGGTATTTGCTGAATCATGTTTAAGTTCGATGTAAATGACTTCCGTCAAATCAATTTTTCACCTCGCAACTATACCTCCACACCAAATTACATGGCTGGAAATGCGGGGATCTGCAAAGGACGAAGTTGTCGTATCCGATACATGCATAAACGACTAAGTTTTCTACATTGCATAAGTCTTTAGATTGGTATTGCTAAGGATATCTATAGCAGTAGCGTTATCTATGTTAAAGAATCCAAATAGTTATATGATGCTTATATTAAAATCCAACATGGCAGTTCAGTAAATATCATAGTTGGAAGATATTTGTACAATTGTAAATAATATACATAAAACAGACTTTAAGAAAGTTTGCTCTTTCAGTTTGACCCGTCGAAGAATTTTATAAGTAAAGTTTTAATTACGTGAATAAAACCTTCGCTGACTTTTTAAAATAAAGCTTACCTAAGTTTGAAATACCTTGGAGTCAGTGACGAACAAGCGATATCGATTGTTAATTTTTAGCAGTTGCTTTTCTCGTGGTTATGTTGAAACTACAGGGCAAATACAGTTGCCTTATTCTTATACACACACAAGTAATTTCGGTCAAGTTATATTCGTGTAGAGCGTAACGATGTTGGCAGACAATTCAAGATTAAAGTCGCTGTAAACCTTGGCAAACCCCTGAATCCTGGCAGTTTGTTGCACGTCATCAATCGGAGAGGCTGACGATGCCATACTCCATAGGCCGAAGTGGCGCGCTTACTGTAACTTCCTCGTACCACAGTGGTACCGAGAACGCCGTCAATACGGTTCCGAGTGAAATGCGACAAATTTAAAAATAGATTATAGCGAAAAATAAAACCTCGAATAATCGAAATTTCAGCTGCATTCTCCGGGTTGATGGGCCCTGTAATTGCATATAATATATTGTATTATAAGTCACGCCTGCGTATATCAAATATGGCGTCAGAGTTCTCACCGAGTAGCTTTTCGATGTCCACAAGAAAAATATACCACTACATTGTCCTTGAGCTTCAAGCAAATATTTCATTGCGAGATGACGTTTTTACCGTTACGATTTATAAGTAATAAATGTCATCACAAATGTCACTGGAAGAACTTCTCAGGAAACCGTAACGTTTCGGTAAACAATTACCGTATACTCTGTAGGCTTGAGGCTGACAATACAATAAAAGGAGACACTGTGATTTATACATGTGAAATAAAAAAATAAATGTACATCTTTGCTTTCCTTTCTCCTTCTTCGAACCACTGTGAACGTCGACGAGCAGGTCCTCGAGGGTGTCCTAGTCCCACATCCTCCCGCGAAACTGGAAGTTCAAGTTCCTCCATTATCAAAACTTCATTTCTTTGATACTGATGATTTATCTCAAATACAAACTTGAGGAAAACAGAAATGCATCACGACTCAAATTAATTTCGATCAGTCGGGCTGTTCAATATTGTTATAGGTATTCGAGTGACCTGATGACTTCGAAGCATTGTCATCGAGGTTCAAGTTTATATCGTCAGTCCGCGTGATGTTCAGCCTCACATTCGAGCGATCGGCTTCGGCCCCGTTTCCTGTCCGTTCGTTACCTCGGTCTGTACGGACCCTTTCATCGTGGAGTCGCAAATTTTGTTGAGTCAAATCTGTTGAAGAAGCAGGCACTTCGACAACTTCGTAGTGATGTTCCCCGGTCAAGACTACCGCTGGAGTGTGGTCCGGTAGGACATCGTCGATTGACGACATCGATTCGTAAGAACGCATGGGGAAACCGCTTCCTTCGGGTGGCGGATCCCGCCGCCGATCGCTTGGTCCATCTCTCGAGACTTCTAGTCCTGGGTCGACGTACACGTCGTCGTCAAGATGACGTCTCCTGTGGAATAAATGCAGCAAAATCATCCTTTCTGATACTCGACCGAAAATGTAAAGGTAATAACCAATCATGAGGCCAATCATAGACCCTTGAGCGAGAGTGATGGTCTGTCCGATGTCCCTTGCACCTCATTCAACGTAGTAAAACTGCTCACATCATAAATCAAAACAGACCAAGACACAGTTCATTGACCTTTGTGATCTGGCGAGTCTGGAGAGCGATATTCTGGACGGCTTGCTATAACATTGATGCTTCATGCTGCCGTGTCATGCCGTTAGTTTATACTTTATACGTATTTTTTGAGACAAGTTTTTGCAACTACAGCGGTCCCACTATCTCCAGGGGTGGGGTAGGGTGGAGTATTACAACTATCATCGACAGGATTAACCAGAATACAAAATAAGAACATGATGCTTCCTCCATGGTTCACATTTCTGAGAGAGTGTGACAGCAGCAGCGTGGCGTTGAACATGACCGTTTTCTAAATCTGAATCAGGCATGCTGCCAGATGAGAATGTTCTATTTCGCCACAAAGATGACACAACATGCACTTGACATTGGATTGATTGGATGTGATTCACCAGATCCCGAATATAGAAGGTATATCTTTTTGGATTTGTTCTTGAATAGTCTGACTGGTCTTCTGATGTATGCAAATTCTAGATTAAGATGATCTCCTACTATATGAGCTGGGTGCAAATTGGTATGTACGATGAAAAGCAAAGTGACATATTAACCATTTGGGACGTAGGGTTGTCTTAATTAATGATACTTGCGACGCACGATGAATGTTTAATTCTCATGTCACTATAATTTAAGGTGGAGCTGCATGTTGCCAACACAGTTTTTTTCAAAGCAACATTTCTCATCAAAGATGACAAGGAAACCCCCTCATACTATATATTTTCAAAAAGCAAAGATTCTAAAGTTCAGTATGATAGCAGTACTTTACTCAAAGGATGAAGTGGGTGTATATTTTGGGTAAAAAACCCTCAATTTCGGTATTAATGATAAAAATTAATTTAAGTCAAAAACTTGATGTTATTTTCTGAAATGTAATATTTCACTTGAAAGAACAGTGTATGTGAAAAAAACGACTATTTTATTTTGCATTATCTCTCCTTATTCTAAAATGGCATGGGTTGAAAAACTGACACTCAAAAAAAGTGATTAAAATCATGATTAGTAAAATTCAAATGCCTCTTATTTAAAATGTAAGAACTTTATTGCCAAACAATATAGTCGTTTTTTAAGAGCATTTAAAGAACATAATGTGAAAATTTCAGAAAATTTGACCAAGCCAGAGTGGAGTTAAATTCTTTGGAAATTTTGAAATTGGGAGGAAAAGGAAGCCAGGAAATCGGGTGATTTGCATTCATTTGCATAAATTTACACTTCTTTATCACGAAACTTACGACTGCTTGACAAGCTAAAAGGTGAACCCCACCAACATTTTAATCTTGGGTGAACATATTAATTAAAATAGAATGAATATTTGCAAAAACGTGATTTTTGAGCAAAATATGCTGCGTTGGGTGCAGCGCCCCCTCAATTACTTTATATATAACAAGTCATCGTTGATGACCCAGTCCCCGCTTGCTAATGGGTACTTTGATTACAGGTTCTGTGATAAAAATACTTTGATACAGATGGCACTCAATGGCCAAGAATGAGTTCCATGGTGATGAAAAACATAAAACCAATGTAGGCCACTATCCTAAAGGTCATTAAATGAGTCAACTGGGAATTAGTTGACAGGATGTTGCAAAACATTTTTTCATTCTATCCTAACACTAATAGATAACCGGTACCATATTTCATAAAGTTTAATGTAGTATTTACAACACTATGAGATCAACATCTGTATCAAGTTTCATCAAATTTGACGTTGTATTTGTGGATATATCACTCTAATTAGGAAAGTTCATTACACATGCAATTACAAATTAATTAAAATGACACTGATAAATGTCTTTAAATGTCTTTTTCACTGTTAAAGCAATGTGAGCTTAACATCTGTACAAAGTTTCATGAACTTTGATGCAGTATTTCTGACATATCAACCTAATTATGAAACTTCAATAATTGACATGATACTGCTACATGATGTGAAACAACTGACGAGCATGTATGAAATAGGTCAATGTCCTTGTACCAACTTTGAATGATACTGGTGGAAATACCGGTATGTCTGAGTTATGGCTCAGTACATGAGAAAATCGTAACAAATTTGCCGCCACGCAGCGATATTTGATCTTACTGTTTAAAAAATCAACACGTATATGTATTACATAAGTCAATGTCCAGGTACAAACTAATAAAATCAGTTGAGACTTGCTAGAGTTATGGCTCTCGACATGAAAAAAACCATAACAAAATTGCTACCATGTGGTCATATCAGACCATATCGAGAAACAAATCAATGTACTTATGTATACTATAAGTCAATGTCCTTGTACCAACTTTGAATAAATTTGCTTGATACATGTCTGAGTTATTGTTCAGGACATGGAAAGTCGTAAAAAAAATGGCCACAAGGCGGCCATATTGGATCGTATCACAAAACAATTCAATGTGCATAAGTATAACATAGGTCAATGTCCTTGTACCAACTTTGAATAAAATCAGTTGAGATATGCCTGAATTATGGCTTTGTACACGAAAAAATCATAACAAAATGGCCGCCTGGCGGCCATATTGGATCATATCACAAAAAAAATCCACACACATATATATGACATTGGTCAATGTCCTTGTACCAACTTTGAATAAAATCTGTTGAAACATGTCTGAGTTATGGAGCTGTACATGAAAAAATCGTAATAAAATGGCCGCCTGGTGGCCATATTGGATCGTATCACAAATCAAATCGACATGCATATATATGACATAGGTCAATGTCCTTGTACCAAGTTTGAACAAAATCGGTTGAGATATGCCTGAGTTATGGCACTGTACATGAAAAAATCGAAACAAAATGGCCGCCTGGCGGCCATATTGGATCGTATCACAAAACAAATCAATGTGCATATGTATGACATTGATCATTGTCCTTGTACCAACTTTGAATAAAATCGGTTGAAACATGCCTGAGTTATGGCTCTGTACATGAAAAAATCGTAATAAAATGGCCGCCTGGGCCATATTGGATCATATCACAAAACAAATTGACATGCATATCTATGACATTGGTCAATGTCCTTGTACCAACTTTGAATAAAATCGGTTGAAACATGCCTGAGTTATGGCTCCATACATGAAAAAATTGTAATAAAATGGCCGCCTGGCGGCCATATTGGATCGTATTGCAAAATAAATCGATGTGCATCTGTAGGTCATAGTGCTATGCCTTTGTGCCAAGTTTGAACAAAATTGGTTTGGCAGTGTCTGAGAAACTGTTGATGACGGACGGACGGACGGACGGACGGACGGACGGACACACGGACGGGACCCAATCTATAAGTCCCCGCCGGACTTCGTCCGCGGGGACTAAAAACTATAGAAGGCGTATAAACAGATGTGACTCACATACCTGAAGCAGTAGATGAAAAGTGTGACACTTATCCCTATGGCAACGCCCAAGATCATAGCAACAACAATGCCAACAATTACGCCAACTAAAAATAAACAAAGAAGAGCGTCTATCATGTCAAACTCGCACGAACGGTGACGTCACAGCAAGGAGCATATTTCGCATGCGCTGATGAAACTTGCTCAGTGGCGGCTTTGCGTGGAACCTCAGATGTTAGGATGGTTGTCTCAGATCGAACAACCATAACTACTACCACCATCATTTGATTGCAGCGTCAACACTGAATAAAGCATACGACGGTTGTGTAGATTAATGTCTAAACTATAATTTATGGCAGAGTCCAAAGACGTTTATACCACTGTTCACATGTTTTGTTATGGCTTGGGGATGAAAGGGTTGTCGCATACACTATAATAAAAAAAAAACGGCTTACGCAAGATGGCAGCTACGATTCATTGAATCTGCATCTTCGCATCTCAAACATTTCAGCAAGGGCATCAGGGAAGACATAAACTCCACGTAACGTCTACTATTTTGAACAAAGGTTAAATTGACCGTCGGAAAAGAGTATTCGCCTCCTAGAGGAAGACATAACAAACGCACTTTGTGCAGAAATCAAGTGTAGAGCACATATGCACTTACTGTTGAGGTCGACTCCCGACGAACGTCGAGGGTTCGGATAACTGTTTGCTGGGGTTGGGGTCGTTTGTAGTTGGTTGTTACGGTCGTCACCACCATCTGTGACAGCCTCTGTGACAATATCTGAAAAAAAAACCCCAAAGGATATTTATGTTGTTGACGAACAGGTGTTTTCGGAATACTTGACGATTGTTCCGCCTGACTCAACATCGGGTATGGCAGTTGTTTGAGACTCTACAAACAAATGTCTTGTCTTTCTGTTAGTAACAGTGTGAAGTACATACAGATATCACCAAAAGTCATATATCACCAAAACAGAAACATTCGAAAAAGTCTTAGCATCCGAAAGTCTTGAGATTACGGTTGACGAGAAGATTTTGAATTGAAAATCTATTCATTCACTTATAAGAGACGGTGTGTTCAAACCTGCTGTTAGACACCTTGGTCCCGTCCAGCCCGACCAACAGCCACAGAGAAACCCCTCGGCACTGTTCTTGCATGTCCCGTAAACACACGGATTCGAAGCACAGCTATCAACGGCTAAAACAGAAACCGTGTAGAAAAGTGAACGTAAGTGTTACAGTTACTGATACAACCGACAAATGGACAAAAGGAGGACATTATCGTTCTTTAATCTCAGTAACCCATATTGCTCTCTTTACTCGCCACTACTGCACTTCTTGAGGCGGCAGTATGATGCATTCTTGGTCACCCTGACCACGGTCCCTCTGGTCAGGGTAACCTAGATTAGACAACAGAGAGGAAGACAACTGCAAGAACACTCAATCTTTTTCCAGAGAAATACGGGTGAGGGTCGAAAGTCCACATTTTTTTCCAAATTATGATATCAATATTTACATTTTCCTACACAACACAACGGTAACCTTTAAATCGTGTTTGAGTAAATAAAAAACAAACGAGCGAACAAACACTTTTGAAAGGTCGTCAATTTCTGAGACGTTAATTGGTAAAAGTCTACAGGTGGCGAAAAACGGAGGGGGTCAAAACCGCGGTAGGCCTACATGTGTATATCAAATCAATGGAGTGCTTCCGGGGTACATCATCCTAAGAACATGTATTTTCCAACGTTTCCTGTGTTCATGATGATGATTTCATTGTAGTAATGTTTTGCTCTGCGTTATAACGATTGTTAAGCTTTTGTCCGATAAACTTTACCTATTTGACAGTTGATTCCCATGAATTCACTTCCGCACGTGCAGACATAGCCGAGGGCGCTGTCTTCACTTTGGTAACATGTGCCGCCATTTTGACAAGGCTCGTCCAAACATGAAATCACATGAACTAATTCTGAAAAAAAAGCTCTATGATCAATTCAACCGCCGAACATGAAAACACCCAAACACTAGTGGTTGCACAGGGTACCAAGAGATGTGGTTGTTGTTTGTATTGCTGTTTATGTTTATTAGTCGTGTTGTTGTTGTTGACCAATAAATTTCAACGAAGATAACTGTTGTGTCGTTGTTTCAAACGTAATGTAGATGTCATAAGAAACGCTACAAGGACACTATACTATTATTTTGATCCGATGAAACTCTCTACAACGTACACTTTCTTTATATGCTTAAGTAATAAGTGTAAGTATATGAAGAGAGCGTACGTTTGCTGAGAGTTGCATCGGGTCACATAATGATAGTGTCCTTGTAGCGTTTCTTATGACATTTACATTACGTTTGAAACAACAACAACAACTGTTACAACAACAGTTATGTTCTTTGAATGTCATTGGTCAACAACAGCAACAACAACAAGACGACTAATAAACATAAACAATAATACAAACAGTAACCAGATCTCTTGGTACCCTGTGGTGATTGCTAACTTCGAATGAACACACTTCGTTAATTGGACGTAAAATATATTAATTCTTCCTCGCATTTCCCCATCAAATCATGTTACGACTGTGAGACGTCCCCGGCGAGATAGAGCACCCACTCCCGAATTGGGAACTGATGTATTCTGGATATTTTAAACTACAAAGCTCAAACACAATACTTAATTTTCACTCGAATAGAAGTCCAAAAGTCGGCATTTTTGGCAAAATACATCTTATTAGGTCAAAAATCTACCTTGTCCAAAAAGAAGTAGGCCAAAAGTGCGTATTTTGGTCAAAGATGGAGTATACAGTTAAAAACATTTTCCAACATTTCCTTGGTCAAAAAGTATATAAGGCGAAAAAAGAGGACAAAACGGCGGTACTCGTGTTATAGTCTTCCTATAATAATGCCCCTCCCCCTGGGAATGCGAGACCGTGATTTGCTGTATGGTTAACGGAACACCGATTACTGTGGAGAACCAAAGATTCTAAATAACTGGTAGGGTGAGATAAAAGTCAGTTTCTTCTATCAAAAATGGACGATAAGTCAGTTACTGTTACGACACTGATAACTGCCAGTGATATTGCGTCTCTAAGAAGTTCAGTTATATAACTTACCTATTTCACAGTAGGTTCCATCGAATCCATCCTTGCAGGTGCAGATGTACGAGTTGCCGAACTGAGAACACGATCCTCCATTTTGGCAAGGTCGACTTGAACAGTGGTCTATGTCTGCAAATCCAAAAATTGTAGACGCATATGCCAGTAAATACGCGGGAAATTTAATGAAATGTGACGGCCGATATGGTCAATAAATATATTAAGCTTCGAGACTCTAATTAGTGCAGATTGCGCCTCACAAATATAAAAAATTCAAGCGACGACCATCAATTTTCTTTCTCTATTGCGAACTTCAAATATGGCTGAAGATTTCTTTTATGAGCAGAGCAGAAATTTCAAACTTTCATTTTTGAAGTGGTTCCTATGACATGCGCCGAAAAAAGAGAATGGTCGGTTTCACACAATCATGTAAAATTCATCCGTTTGTTATGGGAAAGAGTGATTTAGATTGACTGGAAAGGTTAAAGGTCAAGCATCCGGAAGATGATGGAGTCCGGACCGGAAATACCAATGCCATTACAACCACCTGGCCCTTCATTCATTATAATCGGATGAATTTATAGTCTTTCAGAGTACATTTATGACCTTTCCGATACAGCTATTGAGAAAGACTTTCTAAACATTTCGTACAACGTTGAAAGTTCACATACATTGGCAGTTTTGCCCTGTGAAACCAGTTCCACAATCACAGGTGTTGGTTGAGGTGATGCAGACCCCATTGTTCAGGCAAATGTTAGGCCCACACTGCACTGCTCGAGCTGAAAGTAAAATGTGAACAAGTTACGTAAATTCCATACATATACAGTGACATAATCACCAGCGATCGGGAACTCTATCTTCTATTCTTCATCAAAACGTTACGGTAGACACATGTTCAGACAGAAATAATTCATATTAATTAAGAAAATCTCTCGAGACTTATGTTTTCTCGTTTTCAAAATAAGAAAACCGTCTCGTTCACATTTCAGTTTTTTCTCTGTGAGTACCAGTCATGCGATTCTGTTGTCATATTGCAGCCTGTTACTCTAAGACCATAAATTCATTTTTGTTCGAAACCTTCAGCAGTTACTTCGATAGCCTTGAATACTTTGTCTTCGTCCCTACGCAAATCTGTATTTAAATATCATTGGAGTTGCAGTAATTTATATTTATGTTTTTTATATAAAACAACTCGCGTCTATATACTTATTGCAACAGAAGATGTCAGTATCATTTTCATGGCGACAAAATTGTCCTTGTCCCTTCTTTCAAATTTTCTTACTGTTTCAAATGATCTTTCACAGGAATGTAACTTTACTATTAACGTTGTGTATGATGACCCCTTACTCAGAGGGGAAGAAATGTCAGAAGTAGCGTGTAAAGACTTTTCAAGTTCCCAGTTCTTACCCTTTCGAGAACGCTTCTTCGTCTTGGTGTAATTCCATTTTAGTGTCGACATCGCGAAGCTGTACCGAGACTCTCGACTCACCAAAGCACTGTAAGATATATCAGTTGGGGATAATGTGAAGCATTATGTCTTATGCGGAAAAGATTACACTTATATGTCGTAGTTTTAAAGTTTTGTACTATTGTGAATCAGTTGAACATAAAGTTATATATCAAAATATGAGCCAAAATCAATTGAACGAACTAATGGGTAGCTCTGGATCATCGGACAAATGGCCAGTGCCACATTCTCGGAGTTCACAACATAATAGGATTTGAAACTTACAAAATTTCTATCGGGTGCTCTTCGGGTGTTGACTTCAGGTCCAACACAAAATTTGTTGTTGAGTTGTTCGACGGCGGGTACCGGAAACGTAACGTGTCGTTCATTGAGTTGCATGTCGATACTTGGACACTATCTGTTGCCGACTTCCATCGCGCAGTGGGGTGGGACCTTTCGGACAGGGGGCGCACCAGTAGTTGTATTCCGGCTGATTTCGTCGCGGTGCCGACGATTCTGACTGCAGGCATTGAAAAAAATGGCAAAATTGTCACCAGAATATTCTTCACACACTCTTGCGTGTGATTAGTTTTCAGCATGCATAGTCCAAGTCTGTCGTGTCCCAAGAACGACAATTGGAATTGTACCACGACTATACATGCAATGACAAGGTATGTCTACCACAATAGCGGAGGGAACCGGGTGAATTTCATTGCTGCCAACAACAATATGCCTTACAATGATACAATCAAAGAGAAAATGTGATGTAAATAACAAGTACATTATAAAGGTTTATATAAACATCAGGGGGTATCTTCGATGTTTTTAAACTTTCAGCGTGAATGGCAAGTAATCATGCGATCTGCATAAGAAGATCAGTTTCTTGCAACACGCAAAAAAGATATTGTCAGAACAGGGAGTTTTTGCTCGTTCATTGCATATCAAAATGTGGTGTAGGTCTAATCGCAAAAAGTAGGTTGTCGATGATACTTTTGATTTCGATTTCGATACATGTTTCACAGTTCTTAGGTTGTATCTATATGATTTGATTCTACATTCATATATTTCTTCCTTTTCAAAAAAGTTTCAGACCAGCCGTGTGTGTGTTTGTATGTGAGTGATGTCCCCAATATCTCAACATGTACTTCAATACCCACCCCCCCCCATTGTGAAAAAGCGGCAAACGCTAACTAGTTTGCTCGAGGCCATTGGCCTGAAAAGTTATCCATGTTTGCAAATTATTATTATTATTGGAAAGCTGTAAATGACTTGATATGTTGCAGTGACTTATTTTGAATAAAAGTGACAAAGATTTGTTTTCTGCATGTTTCGACGGATTGTTAGAACAAATCGGAGACGAATGTGAACCTGGTCATCACTTCAGCCGCGCTTTCATAAGGTGGACAAAGCAGAGTTTGGGATAACGATAGGAGTGTGTCATATCAAATTATATAATACATGGAATTTCCATGCCGAATCTAGGCGAATCTGTCCGAATATTGTTGAAGGCGTCCGTTTTGTCACTTTGCGCTGAAGGGATCCAGGAATGTGTGCAATTACGTCACTCTCGCCACGACAAAGGTGAAAGGTATTTAACGGTCGCCGATGAGAAGGGCACAGTTCGTTTGACTGATAATGACAAAGCAAGACAAAAATGCAATCTTCTTAGTCATGATCACCATAGCTTTAGTGCTGACTGAATTGATAAGAGTACAGAGGCATTCCACCCTATTCTTCACATCCGAGTATTTCATGGCGCATTCCACGTCTTCTCCGCGTTGCAGTGTGAGCTATAGCGCCGACGTGGTACACGGTACCTGCGCAGAAAATAATGGGCCATGACAATTCCGACCTTGACCCAGCAGATACACCATAAGCGTAAAGGGAAAGTATGTTTACATTTTGTACTTTGGGGAACAAAAGGGTAATAACAATATTAGGGTGGAGGTAAGTTTACGAGCGAGCGCTAATCCCTCTACGGCCGCTCTTGACACTGTCCATTAGGGTCAACCACCAAACCTTGACAGACGTAGGTATCAAAAGAACGGCAATTTCATCGACCATAGAAGGTCGATTTTTAGAGTTTGGAAGTTGAACGCACCCACTTTAAATTGTCGTTGGTTAGTTTTCGTGCTTGTATACCTTACAAGATCTTGTTTTTCATCGTTATTAAAATAATTTAATATAAAAGAAATAGATCATGATCGTCATCACGGCTTGATTACACGGTGATACGAACATGCAAAGCAGTACCCTGTCCAAGAACTAGCATTATTCACCCTGACTGGTGTCCGCTTTTTGAAAACGTGTTGAATAAAAGATGACAACTTTGTCCCCGACGGTTGCGCGCTAGTATAGCAGTTACCAGTCCTTGCTTTCAAAATGTCTTCAATATGTTCGCTCTGTCAGTATGATAGCTAGGGTAATAAGTTGTAGCGAAGAAGTTTGACCGGCTTAAAACCCGTGATGCCTTTGAATAGTAGTGTTTAGGTAGCTCTTATGATTACTGTTGTATAGGTTTGTATCTGGTGGGCTGTGATGTCCGGTAGGTGATTGACCTATAAAATACAGCATTGCCCTATATTGAGTGGACGATAAAATGCCCGTACGTGCTGCATGTCCCGCAACCCTGGAAATGCCTATCTTTCAATCAAATAAAGGCATATGAATTACACCAAGCCAGATCTGAGTTCAGTTTAATCATTATTGGAGTCCTCCACAGTCCTTCAACTTACTCTACCGGTAGCTATGAGGCACGGAGCGCGTTAAACAATAGACCCTCCACGGTCTAATGTTAACCTATACACTTACCGATCAACGAACGGTCATCCGTTACTTCGGCGGCCAACAAGGACAGTTCCCGCTCTTCGGACACTGTATACGGTATCTTCCCATCCTTTGACAGTTTGCATATCGAGGGTTGAATTCGCAAGTTTGAAACGGCGGGAGCAAGGTGTAAAACGAAGCAGACGTTGACGAAAATTAGGATCAGTAGCTTGGGCGTCGCCATTTTGACCCGTCTTTAGTCAGCGAGTGTTATTAACATTTGAATGAAACAATAATAGCTCCAATGACCTCTCTCACATTCGTACGACCACAATAGAGCTATTGTTATGATAATTGTCAGGAATCTGAAATTGAATGATTAAATTTAAAAATGCTATGGTACGGGTTATATAGTTTGCCAAATTTTATTGTTGACAATATTGGGGTTGATTCGGGTCACTAATTCTTTTCAAAGAAATTGGAGCTGTGAGTGAGCTGAAACCCGCGCAACATCGTTAATCTGAACGAAATTACGATTTTCGAAGCGGTCCTTTTCCTTTCAGATAGGTCGACAACAGAACTTGGACACAACTTCGTCACATTTTTCAGAGAGATTGGATTGCCTAGCATGCTTCGCGCAGATATTTGGCTTCATTCAGAAATATGAAACACAGCCGGGATGGAGCTCGGTAATATGTTCGTTAATGCTGTTTAAACACTATTGAAGGAAAGTTTTTTTTATGTTATAGTTTCAATAATATTGATGCTGTTGGAAAGATATGTCTAGGAACTAGATAATAACTAGATTTTAAAGGCAGTTAGTGTTGTACAGAGCGGGTATTTAGTGCCCTACGTACCGTTTAATCTTCCCTATTATTACACTGGTGAAAGTGTAAGGCTTGACACTGTACTAACAACCAGCTCTGTACTTACAGCCATCTAAATCCAGTTATTATGGTATTCCTGGACATTTGTTTGCGACGTTATCAATATGCTTGACACAGCAACAACAAATCAGTGTTCTACAATTTCATTGGCAAATAACAATGCGAACGAAGGCTAGATGATTGTCAAAGTCTCTGGGATAAAATTAACCCGAGGCGAGAGATATTGTCGATAATTTTGATGAAGCAGTTGATTTTCTATATTTACAAAACTAGCCGGTATTTTAATTGCGCGCTGCTGCGCATCCCTATTCTATGTTGATATATATGTTCTTTCCAGTCTACGCGTGCCTTTTCAAGTCGACTCGATGTCCTTGTCGGGTTACCGGTAGGTTAGGTCATTAGAGTTCCGACAACATGGTAAACTAATTCAGTACATGTCACTACATCCCATCATCTGTATCCTTATTATCACAAAGTCCTCGCAACATCTGGCGACAATGATCCTGAACTTAACCGACTATTATAATGATTTGTGCCCATGTAATAAGCTTAAATAAGTAACCTATCGCACAAAGATGTCCAGTTCAAACAAGTTCAAGTGCTATTAACACAAACTTCATACAACAACCACTTTCTAATACAAAATAATATGTATACTATATTATAAGCCTATGGACTGTATTATATATTATATTGTGCATAGAATATATTGCAATATGTACGCTACATGTAAATACAGTCATTTTAACAACTCAAATTATTTTTATTATAGACACACAACAAAATTATATATCAGACATATCCTCTCGAATGTAGTTTAAAGCCATGCACAGTCCCTCCACACACGTCCATAGCCTATTGTTAGTGACCATAGCAACACATCAACCTAAGATTGAACTCAGGCAGGTTAGACGAAAGATTAAGCCATTGCGACAAAATATGTGCCATTTGATTCTCCGGTGGTTTGAAATATTAGAGCTAAATGCCTACTACCTGTAACAGTTGAGTAACTATGTAAAGTGCATGCATTATTCATGAAGTGTAGGTATGTTCAGCATGCGTGTCTTCTTCTTTACACGGCGCAAATATTTGCATATGAAAAAAACACTTTCACACAATGAAGGGTGGTGTCCGATCATCGCCACTGTACGTACAACTCTCCTGACCTGTTGAATCAAGATGGCGGTGCACCGAGAGCACGGGATCGTAGCTGTCGCCGTCTTCCTCTGCCTTGCTGTTATACCAGCCGTCAAAAGTTATCCAAGTGGGGCGCCAACGTCCGCCTGTGTCAGCATGACGCCGGGGCATATCGGCGTCTCGCCGCAAACCTCTCCAATACCCTTCACGATTTCGACAACTTCGGCGACGTACACACCCAGTCAACCTCAGGAAGGTGAGTTAGTTTGATATACACGCTCATAACATACCACTTCTACGGTGTATTCGCACGGACTGTGCCAAATAAACAGGTTACATTTACAGAACAATGGGACTCTGGACTAAAAATTCGAAAACCAGAGCTTTTATTCTCTTAAGCATAGCCGGCCATTCAATACGGTATACATTGAAATATAAACAATTCACCATCCTTTTCAGCAGTGACAATGACTGCTACAGGTAAACGAATGTGGTTTAGAAAGGCCATGACCACCGATATGGAACACTTTCGTTCACAACTGCACTTGAACCTGTTGTCAAGGTTGGCCTATGTTCTGTCACATTGGATGCTGTAGTACGGTACGTCATGCATGCGGCGCGGTGACAGCTGGCTGTCCCCTGAAGATCAACAAATGAACATAGTACCGCAAAGTTATATCTGTAATCGTTTAGCAGCAAAACAAATTAAACCAAAACCGATGTACAAGCACGCATGTATTGCACCTATTTGTGATAGTATTGACCGACTGATCGGCGACCTTGTCGCCTTGCCGAGAAAAGTGACATCATTGAATGGACCCAAAGTCGTACATGCAAGCTGTGGGACTTGTTCATGACAATTATCCTGTCAGTCGGTGATGTAACCGTCGATTCAAACCTTCCGCTGACCTCTATTTCACTGGGTTTGCGAGCCTCGATAGATATGATAAATTAAGGAAAATATTGTGCATGATGCGCAATCAACTCACAATCACATTGTCACAGGACTGACGCGTGTATAACTATTATGTCAATATGAAAGTAGATACATATACGCCCATCATTCAAACGTGATTCATCCAAAACCGCTTTGTGACATCCCCGTATGCACGACCCTTAGTAGCTATCATATCCCGTAAACGTCATCTTAGTACTTTTAACTTTTAACTCCTGAACACATCACATACACGTATATGGTATTACTGCATGACACAAACATTGCAACGAGAGTAAATTTTGTAAACAGCGACTCGCGGACGAAGCTTTCATTGGCGTTCATCCTATTGCTATTCAATAAACAAACATACGCCTCTGATTTGATGACCTAGAGCTCTCGGAGACTATTTTTATCCCATTCAAATAGCGACATTAAAAACTACACTTCGTCATTTCTAACGTCAGTTGAACCATTAAAAAACTTTTGGACTTTGAAATTTGGTTATCGGACACACATTTGGCTGACATCATTAAAAAAACTGTACCGTCCTCACGGGCCACACAACAGTTGCCACATTTTCATTACAAACGTGTCTCTTTGATAAGAGACATCTATAAAGGTATAAACACTGTCACTGTTTCCATAATGAAACGAAAAATAAGTGAAATTTCCCTAGTTTCAAGATAGTTTAGAATACATTATGCTGGAAAATGCTTATCAGCAATAACCTATACAGCGGGAGTAATATTTCCGGGAAACAGTACGCTTCTCAATAATGTAAGTCATTCACACGCTTTGACGATCGATGTTCTTTATATGACAGGATCAAATTTCTATGTATGATTTCGAAACATTAGGGAGGACGCTCTAACGAGACAGAAGCTCTTAGAACAGGCAAAAAAAGAGACAATAGGCACCGTCCACGTGTTTTTCCAATTGTCATACGTTTTTGAACGTGTACGCCCTCATCATACCATAGACCCTAAAGGTCTATGATCATACAAACAAGTGTACCCGCCCTCAAAATGAACCCTGCAACACCCAGTTAGGGACCGTCTCAGATTATCGCATAGGTTCAGAAAGCGAAATTCGTTCGTTTACGGGAGGGGGTTTTGACCTCCATTCAATAGGTAAACTTCACTTTCGCAGTTCTATTTTGTGATTACCAGTTCTCTTTAATTTGTGTAAAAATGAACAAAAACTGCAAACTTGTAACGACAAATTTTGCTGTCAATGTTTCCAACTCGTTCGTGTCATGCTATGGTTAGTAGGCCCTACTTAAATTTGATCGATTTCTTGACGATGTAATGTGGTCAGGGGAATCATATTATTCAGTAGCTATAGCAAAATGCAACATTGTACTCTCAGCAGACACAAACATTTCACACTTTCGAACTTTCGTTTTGGGGGAGGGGGTTTGGATGTAAACGAAGAAATTTCGTTTCTTGAACTTATGCGACAATCTGAGACGGTCCCTTAGATTCCTCTCAGTTCAATCAATATATAAGAATCAGATATGAACTGAATATGCTCACGTGTTTCACAACAGGTTCATTAATAGAAGTACCCTTAACAGAACAATAAGACATATGTTATCACTATATGTAACAGGTTTTTTCAACTTCGCACACTACTCTCAGAGTTTAATCACTAATTACAAAACTTTATTTAATATGCAAATGAGCTGTTAATTAACTTGACACTGCTCAATGCTTCATGGGACAACTAGATATCCATCAGATCAACATTTGTAGCACGTTTTATTTAATTTAGTGCTGTAATTTTAGAGTAATGTCACTAATTACAAAGTTCATTAAATATGCAAATAAACCCTAAATTAACTTCACACTGTTCAATGATTCATAGCACAATTAAATATTTATCAAATCAATTTCTGTAGCACGTTTCACAAAATTTGGTGCCATAATTTCAGAGTTATATACCTAATTACAAAGTTTATTAAATATGCAAATGAACCCTTAATTAACTTTACACTACTAAATGCTTTACAATACAGTTAGATATCTGTCAGATCAGTATATGCAGCAGTGTTCATGACGTCTGATGCTGTTATTTCGGAGTTTTTATATGACTAATTATAAAACTTCATGAAATATACAAATGAGCTAATTATTAACTTGACACTGCTTAATGCTTCTCAGTACAATTGGATATTTATCAGATCAACATCTGTAGCAAGTTTTGGCAAGTTTCATCAAATTTAACGCTGTAATTTTGGAGTAATATCACTAATTACAAAGTTCATTAAGTATGCAAATGAACCCTTAATCAATTTCACACTACTAAATGCTTTACACTACAGTTAGATATCAGTCAGATCAGTATCTGCAGCAGATTTCATCACATTTGGTGAAGTTATATCGGAGTTATATGACTAATTACAAAACTTCATAAAATATGCAAATGAGCTATTTTTTAACTTAACACTGCCAAATGCTTCTAAGTATAATTAGATATATCAGATCAATATTTGTTGCAAGTATCATCAAGTTTCGTGCAGGAATTTTAGAGTTATCTCACTAATAACAACAGTTCATTAAATATGCAAATGAGAAGATAATTGACATGACACTCACAGTATCATCATAATGTTCTGAGACTGTCATCTGTGAAAAGTTTCATGAAATTTGGTGCAGTATTTCTTGATATATGTCTACACTGTCATTACCGTCTCCATAGGGAAACCATTGTACGGAAAAAACAATATTGCATAACTTCATTAATATACAAGCCACACTAACCAAAATCTAATCAGTTCTTGCAAGTAGCATATGGTACCTGTGTACCAAATCTGACTTGAATCCGTACTGGGTTTTTTGAGTTATCGTGTAAACAGACAGACAGACAGACAGACACACACACAAACATACACACACACATACACACACACGGACAGACAGACAGACATCGCTAAAACATTAGCCCACGTGTTTACACACGTGAGCTAAAAATAAGAGAGACAGCGTAAGATAGCCATTTATTAACTCCGCTAATTCTACAGTTTGGTAACCAAGGGTTAAGGAAACCATCGGTATGATAAATCGTGTTGTAACAATAAAATGTACTTTTCATGC
The DNA here is from genome assembly GCF_041260155.1 of Ptychodera flava. Taxonomy (NCBI): domain Eukaryota; kingdom Metazoa; phylum Hemichordata; class Enteropneusta; family Ptychoderidae; genus Ptychodera; species Ptychodera flava. The sequence continues at coordinate 10,866,723 of NC_091939.1, forward strand.
AATTTCACTTTGTCACGAAGGGTTGTTCATGGAACAAAATACTTTGAAATGCCCAATGTTTTCTGATGTTTCGTAATATGGCGATCTCGTGTAGATTTCATTCACTGTATCCCTAAACTTATAGGGCCTGCTCCTTCATTCCAAAATTTACAGATTTCAGGCAATGGCTACAATACACCACCTTAAGAGCCATCCTTAAAGTTGGCGTTTACTCTTAGATATCGCTTGTGGTGATCTGAGTCATGTGATATATCGAGAAAACTTATCACTTTTGTAGGTTTGCCCTGACAATTTTCACTACACATTGAATTTTGCAAAAAAGACCTTGTAATGTGGTGTTGTATACAGTATCTAATGTCTATGGTGGAGAAAATAAAAGGAGAGAAAAAATAAAATGGGATATACAAAACAGAAACTTGTGTAACGTCTATATCTGTTTTGTAATGTTTTCTCACGTGACCCTATGGTTGACTCAAATAAGAGCCTGTAAAGGCTAACTGTTCTTTTGTACGACACAAAGACAGGGCTCACATAATCGAAGCGACCTTGTCCATTGTGCGCGCAATGATTGGTTGTCGAACTAAGTTTATCTCCAACGTCCTCGTTGCATTGTTTGACTTTGTTCAAACTGCAATCCCCCAAGGAAAGTTTTCTTTGTCATACGACTCTCAATGGTCGAGAAGACGATTACATTAGCGACAGGGGTAATGATCGGTCTATACTCTTGAGTTTTCTCTGTACAAAGCAAGCTATCATGACCCATCGACACGGGCGTAGCAAGATCTCACAAGTGCCGGGTCATTCTTTTCTCCTTTGTGACTGTCACGTATACTTTATGTTGAAGTGCTGTGGGTAAACAAACAGTGTTTTGTACTTAGCAGTACCACACACACCCGTTTCCCCGATTTCTACTTACCTATTTAATCTTTGTCAGTATTGTTCACGCTACCACTGACAATGTTTTGTCATCTGTGACGGAGATGTCTTTTTTAAAAACACACAAAAAACAGATTCTCTAGGCTTTTATGGAAAAACGATAACATTGAAAAGGTCAGTTAAAAGGTCATCACAAAGAGTCTTTTTTACTATAAATTCTGTAAAATGCGACCACTATGCCGTGAATAATTTGACATTTTTAGACTAAAAGAGCCAGTCGTGTATGGGTACTTCGCTATCTCCAAATGGTCAGAATTGGCGGAGCGTCCATGCACGACTGAACATTTCAGTCTAAAATCATGTCTTGCGTGCTTACAGTCGCTCTACAGTGCCGTTGTTTTGTCAATATTAATAATTTCTAAAGCAGTGGAAAGTTATTATTTCCGGTCACCTGGCCTACCCTGTTTTAACCCTCGGCTTACGAGCAAAGTCCCTCGATAATGTCGTCGCTTACTCTATTTATAGTAACCATAAGGAAACGGATATACTTTTGTTGTCGAACGTAACGAAAAGTTAGCGAATCTGGGCGTTCAGAGCACAGACAACATTGTATGATGTTTTAACGGGAATGATTTATGATGTTCCGCCGTGCCAGAGAGGGTAAAATATGGAAAAGATTGTGTCTTCATATCAGTCAGGACGGAGATATCAAAATGGCACTACTAATGTTAAAGCCACTTTCACATTTTGAACCAGGAAAGCTAACACCATTGAAAGTCGGAAGGTGATACAATACACAAAGCTGTTCTTCGTATATCCTAGGAACAAATATTGATGTAGTGTGTATTGTACCAGATTTAGCATCGATAGGATATGCCTTGAAAAATGCAAATTTGGAAAATTTTCGAGTGCGCACACTGCTCCTGTTTAACTATAGATGTCTAAAAGAACAGAATTCTGGTCGACTGACAACGCACAATAACTCATCTCTAGAAAGGTCCCTTGCTTACGTCTTTTGGTCACAATTTCGGTTTACATATAGTTGTGTTAGGTAAGCTCGTCTACGTCATTTTGTCATTGGAATATGCATGTTTTTCGTTGCGGAGTACAGATCTTTTCTTGATGGTATGCGAAATACAAATGATTTGATGGCGTGATGTAATCTCATTTATTGTAAATAATTGCATTGATCACTTTGCACGATCCTAGTAGTATTTGAATATTTTATTTCATGCTCTGCACAAGTGACCATTCGGTTATTCACCTATAGTGCGTTACCTGCTATGTAATCTGATCTCGTCATAGAGATCGGATAAACACATCTACGGACGACATACCTAGGATGTTAGTTCAGGCATTGCCGTGGCCTTTTGATAACGGAAGAGGTCGCTTAAAAGGCAATAGTTAACGTTGTTGGCACTGCAATTAGGTGCAATGCATCCTAAATGAGTAACCATTATTTCAGTTGGAGAAGATTCAAGTGTAAGGGAATTTTATGCGCGTTTTGTGCGGCATTCGAATTGTTCAGTTATCCTACTTGCTGCAAACAAAATCTTTTTGAAGAACTTTTTGAAGAAAATATATACATTGTAAATATCAATCCGCAAATGCGCGCATATTCAAGGCATCCGTTCACTTACATGTAACTCTGTACATTTTAGCCGTTGCTGTGCAACACAAATAGTAATAGGCGATGTATCGTCAAAGTAATGGTATCACGTTCAACTTCATTTTACATGTAACAATTTAATTACCGAATGCGCCATCAAAGGTTTCTAATCCATGTCATTGAATATCGGAGTCGAAAAACGAGGAGAAAACAACTGTCAAATTTAGTCGATATTATTACGCGGGTGATAGATTGATAATTTGGGGAAAATGACAAAAGTAATGGTCAAGTGATCTTTTCCATCGACAGTGACGATACACGGCATTCTAGGTGGTTTCTTACTCCAAGCAAGGCCCGTCGGAAGCACAACACCAGTGGGAACGTTTTCCAACATCCCTGTGAACACGCAGACTATTGACTGCTCAGCGACCGCCGACACAGTCACCCACACTGATGCCAATGGGAAGAGAGATATGACCTTCACGTGGACAGCGCCCAGCTCATCAGTCGGAGACATTCAATTCGTGTAAGTATAGTTCTTTTACCGGTTCCATGATGCAGTGCGTGCCAGTGTATACAAAGCGTACGTTACGCATAGAACTTTTTAGCCGTAGGTACACGCAGGGTATGTTGCTCATAGAACTCTATGGCAGATTACACCCTGACCTATATTTTGGTCGCTGATGGATAGAATAATACACGGGGCATTATCTGGCATTGCAAATTTGTGCCGTTCTTCAATAAAAATCCGTTGTACAACACAAATCAGTATGTTTTTGTTGTTTTGAGCGTATATATGGTGTTTGCTATAGCCACTACAATGCATTGTGGGATAACAAGGAAATGGTAGATCTTGAACATCTTACACCAGAAAATAAAATCAGCGTGCCCATGCATTAATTGCAGGAAACAATATAGTTGATTGTTAATAATTGCCTGTCTATCAGTCTATACGTCTGTTTGTCATCAATAATACCATTTACATAGTCTGTTTATCGCTTTCAGGCATGGTTTTGCTCCTTACCGGATTTTAAGTGTGAAGCATGCTAAAACCTGTTACATAATTGTCGGAAAGTCACGACAACTTTCACAGAGTTTATGACAGACTATTTTCGTCCTTTACTTTCAGAGCTACAACAGCGATCAATCATGATTATTACTGGCTTGGTTTGACATCCCCAACACTCAGTGTGGATCAAGGTAAGTATATCTCAGATGATGGATCCTGCGGCTAATGGGAACAAAGTGTTTTTGGAACGTCTTTAACACCTAAGCATGAACGTTTGCATGGGTACTTGTTTATGCCTCGTTACTTCTAACATATCTTTTATTTCGGTTGAATTGTATCTTGGCGGGAAACTCAATGACTGTTACATCTCTCCATGGTTCAAGGCACGACCAATCCCTGCGATTCATCGCCTTGCTTGAACGGTGGGGTCTGCTCCGTCTTTAACGATGGCTGGTCTTGCACGTGTCCAAGTGAATACAAGGGGGAAAGATGTCAGACACTAGGTTGGTCTATACTATGCATGATTTTGTTGTTAATACTACAAAAATTTTGATATAATGAATGATGTAGACCTGATTTTCGATATAATTTTCGACGACATGCTCTAAAATTCTTGGGTTAATTTTACCGGTTGGCTAGAATCTGGTAGAAGACGATTAGCTTTACGGAGTGAATAAATATATAATTTTAGATGCTTACTCTCAAAACATCGGGGTTGGCTAACAAGTGAAGACTGTTTGACGTATTTCTACATGAACCAACGACTATCCCAAAAACGATCATGTCATAATTATCATGATTATGGTTGTCTCTGAACGAGTTTAACAAGGGCGAAAACGTTCTTCCGTCCGTTTATTTGCGAAACGATGCACAGAATTACAAGGATTTGTATTGAATAAAACATCACGGTTTCTGAAATCTTGTATTTCAGATGTTTGTACTCCAAATCCATGTTTAAACGGCGGACAGTGCTCACTGAACGGCGACTCGTCATACACCTGCCAGTGCCCCCAAGGCTTTGGGGGAGCAGACTGCGGGACAATTTCAGGTATGCTTCGTTCATATAATTTGCAGATAGACATAATTATGTTTAATGAAATACATAAGAAATCATTGCAATTCCAATTATAATCCACGGGTCTTTCCCATGTTATCCCTGTGCTATTTTGATCTGCATCAACCGTATGCATTCAAATATTAACATGCGCCGTCTGGCGAGACATCAGATACCGCTCCGTATTTCGCATAAGTGTGATTTTTAAAAAATGACCTTTCATATTCGTGTTGTAGACAATTTTCAACTCTGAATGTTTGAGAAATATTCAAAAACATATTTCTAAAGGCCTTACGCTCGTCAAATATACAAATAGAATGCTCCCCGGGGCTCATATCCAGACTTTAAAATTTTATAATACGTAGTTTTTGGCATTCTGCTCGTCCTGGCTCTTTTGTAGCATTTCCGTTAAAGAAGCTTTAACAATCTCGCGCCCATTTTGAATTTCTCGGCAACTTTCGGTCATTTGTTTCTCTATCACCAAATTTGCGACGACTCTTGAGTTTTATTCTTGATTTTAAAAGAGAATCGTTCCTCGAACACAGATTGGGCAGAAGTTTGGGTCTTTCAATTACAAGTTGTGAAGGCCTATTTTCTTAATATTGATTGAGCATCAAAGTTTGGCCCTCAAATAGAAAGCTGGTGAAGTTCAATAACCGACACGTACTGAGGTCAAGAAAAAAGATATGTTTTTCCGCTTACAGTTTTATTTATTTCCCTCCCCAACCAAGACACTATACTATGAGATTGCCGCAACAATTTTTCACTCAAGGAACTGACTGAAAATTATTTTATCTTCTTTAGCTTAACATTTTAGCATTCAATGGGTATGCAGACAACTGTACACATAGTGTGTTTTAGTCTGGTAGTATTACTGATACGATATTGTCTATCATAAATTTATGGAAGGGTTTTAGGGGAAACTATCATGTAGAGTTTTTGATGAACACACTTGTCGACAGGAACGGGGTAAAACAAGACGATGGGTTTGAAGTGATGCGGGCGATGACTAGAAACGAATCGAGTTGTTTTTGAAAAAAGCGATAGCTCCGTGGATGCGACGTGCACCATTTAGAGCGTATGATACCTTCACGTTGCTTTGAATAGAGTATACGGGCAACAGGTGTTGTGGATCACGTGATCTTGGCGATAACGTGGGTTTCATGGTGTTTTATTTGTCGTTTCTAGATCCCTGCAATCCAAATCCGTGCCTGAATGGCGGTCAGTGTTCCGTCCAGGGTTCTACTTACATCTGTGGATGTGCTACTGGTTTCTCGGGGGAGAATTGTGGAACTTACGTTGGTAAGCTGTGGTAATTCATTTAGCAAAATGGAATGTTTACCTAAATTTGCCTTCAGAGAGAACTTTTATTAGATTAGAACTGAAAAGAGGACCCGGGTATTTTATTTCGGCCAAATTCAAATTAACGATAATGATTACACTTTCAATTAAGTTGATAAAGAGGGTAAGAAATCAGCACGCAATGACCACATTCTCATTAAAATCAGATGTTGAGATGGCAACTTTTCCATCTTTGCTTATTTATTTTTTCGTTGGCTGATCGTCACCTCACTACATCTGAACCGCTGCCTTTGGAGATCGCGTTCAAATCTGGCACTTTGAAGAAGCCAATCAGGTTGTATTTTGCATACAGGGGAGTCTCGTAATTATAAGTAACTGCAAGGGCACTATGCTGCACGTTCACACATCATGTACGTATAAACGTGCGGCACTAGACGCACTCAGTTCGTCAGTTCTTTGCTACCATAGAAAGTCAATGTGGACACCAAATTAAGGCTCGGCAGGGATAGCAACGGCATATCAGCTATATTGGCCATGACAATAAATTGCTTGCAGACAATTGTGCGAGATGCAAATGTAATATTGAATAACAACTGATCAAATATTTCAATAATTTGATATTATCTACATATTGGCGCCGTAATGACGCTGTCTATTATTCACGTATATTTCAGGAACACCGTGCACACCGAACCCCTGTGAGAACGGCGGAGAGTGTTTTGTTGATGGTGCTTCTTTCACGTGTAGCTGTCTCAGTGGCTTTGGCGGCTCGACATGTTCAGGTAATGGCCAGATAAATTTTTTTATCCGTGTAATTACTGTGTTGGCAAGTGTGTGAAGCAGATATAGACGTTCCGCGCATGCGTCAACGGTCTAATATTAGACATATTCCAGGATTTGGTAGTTGTTCGGGCCAACTTTGCTTATGATATTGACTTGTCCCATTTTGACAGAACTTTAATGATCTGCCGTTGAAACATCGCATTAATTCAATGAAAAGTAACTGTTTCATGATACATATAGTCTACCCCCGATTGGGTGGTTGAATCTTACCGTTATAATTGAATAATACAAATAGACTCCCTAAGTTGTTGACAATAGTGGCAATCGACCAATCAGATATAACCTTCCGAGGACGCTGCAAATCAGCAGGAATTCCGCATTTACGTTGAGCTGATTAGGTACTGTTTGTATCGTAATTCGATGGCGTAAATATAACAGAGTCTGAAGATGGACTTTTCGTTTGAATTTTGAAAGATGAATACGCCCATCTGTACGTTTACCCGCTTGAAAACATCTGTACACTACGTGGAGCGATGGGTGTTTCAATAAGCTGTTTTAGAACCATACTAAGAAAGTATACATTTGTTATACGTTCTTGTTAAAAAAATAATGAATCTTGCTGGTGTAGACAGCAGTGCCACAAACAGTACTTCTACGGAAAATCTTAGACTAGATTTGACGTCGACTGGAATGATTGTAGTCTGCGCAATTGTCGTTGTCAGCTCACCAGTTATTCTTTATCAAAACATATTATCTTAGGCAGCTCAGTTGTTATTCTTGTATAAAAATGCCCCGGTCAGAACGTTATGATTGAGATATTTTCAATCCCTTAGTCGACTCTTTCCTCATTCGAAACAGCATATAGGGTTCCAGCACACTTATAACCAAAAGTTTTGGGTTGATATAATACAGAGTGACGATCAACTACAAGACACTGATAGAGCCGGAAAGAAATTACTGGCTCCATAGTTGTTACACTGAATTTTCGTTAACTTGTCTAATGTGCAAACCAACCAACAGACTGACAACGACTCGGTTGCTTTTTCAGTGAGAGACGCCTGTCAACCGACGAACCCATGTCAAAATGGCGGCACATGTACGTCGTTTGGCGCAACGTTCATTTGCCAATGCCGTACCGGATTATTGGTGACACCTGCTTAAGTATGACGTCACTTTCTGTCTCTTGACAGCAAGTGTTTTATGTTATTGGCACACTAGGGTCACTTTATGTAGGCGAATGCTTCTGCCTTTAACAATTGGTGTACAACACCAAGAAGCAATCTCGCACATATCTGCCGTAAAGAAAATAACACACAGAACCGGTTTAAGATACAGCATCTTAATATAACCCTAAATGACTGTTCCCTCGGATAATTGCCTACCTTACCAGTTAAACACGCTGACATTTCCCCACGTAGGTGGTCATAATGCAAGTAATTTCAAACAACTATTTTTGTACTAACATTTTTGCCCTGCAAATATTTCACAACTTTCTACGCAAGCACTCTGGCGGCCTTCCAATCTTAGTGTTTAACCTTATGTTTACGCTGTAGTCGTTTTGAGAGCACCCGCATCTTAGTTTGAGCCAGCTTCCCTATAGACCCTTGACAGAATGTTCAGTTTCTGTCAAGACTAAACAAAGTCCGGGAAAAAAGTTTGGGAAACAAGATGTGGTAAAATACGCAAAATTTGACGTCGGGGTTTCGGTAGATAATAAAGCACACGATATTTTAAATACTGTGGAGTTGGATATTCGCTAGTGAATATACTTGACAGCCGCTTTCAACTACGCTTGTGAGTTACGAGACTTCAAACAAGCAGGGGCCTTCGCAAACATCACCAAAGCACTTGATAAACCACAGACAATTTGTGTCTGTGGTATATCTAAATTTCAAACGGGTGCCAGGATATGCACAACCTTGGAAAATACATCCTCTGTTGCAGCTTCCACGTCGGATTATAGTGTATCAAATTATGCTCCTTGCTCGGATGGAAAACTCGTCTTACACATTGCCCCATTTTTCAACTATGCACTTCAGTCGAAAACATTACATATATCATCCTTCGTGATTTATAGCATCATATGCACAACTACATTGGCAACTTCACGATATTTTACAGTTTGAGCAAAACATTTTATGCGTAATTTTCAAACGCACATTATATCCGTATAGTACACATTATGTATCCATATATAGTACATATCCGTGTATGTATATATATATATATATATATATATATATATATATATATATATACATATATACATACATACATACATACATACATACATACATACATACATACATAATACATACACACATACATACATTCACACACATACATACACATACATACACATACACATACACATACACATACATACATACATACATACATACATACATACATACATACATACATACATACATACATACATACATACATACATACTCCAACCTTACAAAATGTTTCTAATTTTTTGACACCTACTGTACCTGATAAGAGTGAACAATCATTCGTTATGTCCATGAAGAACTGAGTTTTTCTTATAAAGCACAACAATGTATGATATAGAAACGGTGAAAAAATTAATAAATTAATAAATTTATAAACATTATTTTAGCAAATCCCTTGACGCTTAGTTTGTAGTGCAATGCATGTGTGCACCGCTCCTCTTGTATAAAAAGTGCACATACTGATTGAAAAAAGAACGTACTTTTAGGATACTGTGCAACAAACAAGTTACAATTACGATTAGTTACGGTTCATAAGACCGAGTAGGGTGCTAATGGTACATTCTCTCTACAGTGACACCGTGTAATCCCAACCCGTGTCGAAACAGCGGCAGCTGTAGCGTGACCACAGATTCATTTGAATGTCAATGCATTTCGGGTTACATCGGCGATACCTGTGAAACTTGTGAGTGACAGCATCAGGATACTATTCCCAGCATGCCATGCTAGCGTTGCTTGGAAAACACACGTGGTCTCCCATGATTTCTCTAAACGGTTTTTAATCTTAAACAGTTAACCTAGAGTTAACCTTTGGAGGTTGATCTTCTGTAATTGATTCTTCTATTAACCTTTTCTTAATTTTCAGATTCGCATTAAATCTTATTGTATTTACAAAGTAATCGATTTTTCAGAAATTTTTTAACAACTAAAGTAATTACCCTTTGTAATTGAATGTTAATATACAAAATCCTTTTTTAATTATCTATACAAGCCATTTCATCCAAAAAGCGCAAAAACACTATTATAGCACTTATATAAAAAAAATTGGTCCTTAGTTTTGAATCACATTTTGTCAAGAAACATGAAATCTGCATGTTGTCGATCACTGGCTTTGTTTTAAATTGTTTAAAGCGTAGACACATATACTATCTCTCATGAGTGTAGACTGTAAATTTTGTCTCTCCTATCGGAGTGTCACCGCTTGTAAATCGGATAGACTTTTCCGACACGGTGCGATGAACAGATATTAGCCAACATCAATTTGATTGTTGTTTGTACCAATGCTATTTGGATGAAGAGGTTATCCTAATTTCTTTAAAAGTGTAATTTAATTTAACTTTTTATTATTGTATTGCATTATAAAATGACTGGTATCCCATGGTGCCATGCGTACAACATTACTCAAATTATTCTCTCTAGAACAAAAATTTAAAGACAACGTATATTGGATAACGATGATAATATGCGTAGAAACCCTTAATCTTTATGTTACTCATTGTTTAATGGAAATGATTTGCTTCACTGAGTCGGGAATTATTCCCCTTTCGACCTATCATGGAGGTAGCTACCTCCATGGACCTATTAAGAACAATGTGTCACAAGGCATCATGGGATACATTCCTCTCACATTTATATCCATCTATGATCTAACTTTATATATCTCTGTTGCATCTTATAACTAATTTGTCCTCGTTAAAATAGTGTGCTTAATGCTCCGTCTGAAACTTTCGTGGAGGAAACAGATCAACAAACAAACAACTGCCTGCGTGTTACAGAATTTTCAAAGTCTCTGAAGCTAAGACGACTCTCTTTATTGCTCTTTTAAAACACAAAGTTGGCAAGCTGAATGTAGTGTTTGCTAAAAGTTTCAAATTGCAAATGATACGGACGGGTTCATTTCGTCTACAGCGGATATAATTTCCGATCTCGCCTTTGTTGGTACACACTGTTACCAGAATGCAACTCCCATAGAAACTGGTTTAAAAGTTTTCTCCGCGTTCATTTTGCAGTTGATCCGTGCTCGAGTGACCCCTGTCAAAATGGCGCCACATGTTTCAACTCGTTCGATAACCAAAACTACATATGTATGTGTCCCGATGGCTTTGTCGGCGACCGCTGTGATACAGGTAAGAAAACGCCTAACTTTCCCACCAAAACATTGTTTAGGTCGTATATTCCGAGTACTAAGTTTTTCAGTCTGGTTGCCGAACTGCCCAACACAATATCTACTGCTGATCGTACTGACCCAGGAAGGTCTAGGATCGGTTCTTGTTTGATAATAGGCATCAACTGTTGACAACAAACAGCATTTAAATGGTAGAAGGAACTGTAACTACAAAAATAATTGTATTTAAGTTTGCCCTCAGTATCTTACATTGCGAAGTTGTAGAACGGGGCTGATAGTTTCTCATCTTAATTGTTGTGCTTGCTCTTTGACTGTGATGAGGGTGCGTAGCTGTACACTATCAGTTTGTCTGTCATGAAATAGTCAACGAATCATGATTAGATGTATCCATTTACGTGCATGAATATCAAAGCTATTTTATGCTGATGAACGTGTACTTTTTATTTTCTTTTATCGAAGCTCCCTGCACTCCTAATCCGTGCCTGAATGGAGGCCAGTGTGCGATAGCTGGTTTATACTTCGAGTGCACCTGTCTCGTTGGCTACTCTGGACTTATGTGTGAATTATGTAAGTTGCACAAGCATGTTGTAATCTGTTAATATTATTGGTAGGTAAGAGCGTGGTGGTTATGTTGGTTGACTGCGCGAAGGAATTCAGAATCGAACACGTACTAGACTTTGTTCAAGTCTGTAATTTGTGAATGTTTCATTTGGGTGCACGCGAGATGATTTGTGTTCTGTTTTCATATAAAACGTTTGATTTGGGTCAACGCGATGAGTGGCGTGCGCGTGTACGCGACAGGGAGTTTCACCTGGAATAATGCAGAAACTAATTCACTACTGCGCAGACTCAAAGGTAACGCGTTAGCTCGCCAGGGAGGCCTGACCGGGGCTGCCAAATTTCAAATAGGTTTGTATGAAATAGAAGTGACACTGGAGAAACTGTTGCAAAGATTTTACTTTTTAAAAAGTCACCGACTTGAACCAAGTCTGAACACGTACCTGAACAGATCGTAAAATCAGTCGTTCGAGGGCGCTCTCTGCGCTTCGGTAAGAGGGGGAGCGAAGAGGGCGCCACCGAACGACGGCTATTTCAGTCTAGCACCCAAAGTTTTAATATGTTGTAAAACCCTCCTCAGGCCATAGACGGCGGTGTCTTAGTTTTCTCCCAACAAAATATTGTGAGTGGGATAAGAGCAATGTTTTCTGTATATTCTGACACACTTAGCCGCCTAGGACAATGCAGAAAGCACGCGTGTTGCAGGTGACCCTATACATATCGTCGACCCAAGTTCATCAAGCATATTTCCCTCGGAAGTAAATTCCACTAAATTTGGAGAGAAGGCTCAAATCAAGTGTGATTTCTGTCGTGTGCGGTTTTGCTCATACATACCGTTACGACAGCCGTGACACAAAGCGTTGTAAGCGCATATTTTAACCTTTCTTTCATTGCTCTTCCCCGCAGCATCGTGCAGTCCATCGCCATGTATGAATGGCGGAGCTTGCGTCGTTCAAACAAATGGCGCGTATTTCTGTAACTGTCCACAGGGTTTCACGGGAGTCAACTGTGAACAAGGAACAACCAGTAAGTCAAGGCAATGGATCAATGAAACACTTTTTGACCGTTAATACAAGCTTTTTTATTTTTTAATAATGAATTGATCTTCCCTCGGGGCAGGCAGGAAGATCTTTGATCCACGATTTCTGTGTCCATGCTCCATTACATGGCCATACATCTATCACATAATTTTTTATGGCTATATTGCGATTCTCACAATATAGGTGAAAACACTATTGTTTTGCACATATGTAAACCAAAGTCAGAAAGTGTCCTAAAGTTCACCGACCTATCGTTGAAATTTCCATTTCCTTACAGCACAATGTAATCCCAGTCCATGTCAAAATGGCGGGACGTGTTACCTCACTGGCGGCGGCTACTTCTGCTCTTGTCCGGCGGGCTTTATCGGAATCAACTGTGAAACAGGTTACACACTTATTATTTCCCGCCAGACTATTTAATGAGTGCTAATTTTTGCTTTTCTGCGTTAAAAAGCGCATTTTCTCACAGGGAACCGCAGCTTTAGTTGAGCACAGCTAAAGTAGCATGCCAGCACATCTGCGAACGAGTTTGCTAATGATGCATTTGTAACCTGCGTTATGCTCCCGCTTTCCCTCCCCAGCTCCCAGCCGCCTTGCATTAGCGCTGCAATGCATAATCATTACGCTTACTTTTTGCTTCAACAAGACGCTATACCTGTAGAGGAAACAGCATCATGTGTGACTTTATTTATTTTGTTTGTGTTTTTTACTGCATCTTTGTGTACTGAGCGTAAATTACACAATCGACATTTGCTGTAAACAACATGTAACTTTTCGTGTCTTATCAAGTGATCTTCCATGGTTTTTGCTGTGACGTAGAATGAATCAGAAAACTCCATTTTACCCCTATAACCCATTACGCGCAAGTAATTAACAAGTAAATCGCTTTTCTGCTTGACATTTTCCCGGGCATGTGAGTAAACCTCTTTAGGCTTCATGATAGCTCAAAATTTTTAATTTTTGTACCTTGCCGGAGCACTTTTCCCCCCACAAGTTTTGTTGTGTTGTTTCAACTATCTACCTAATCACCATGACGATGTCCATCCTGTGTGTAGCTCCTTGTCAGCCTGATCCGTGTCAAAATGGCGGCGTATGTGTGGTGGAAACCAACCGTTACAGCTGTACCTGTCCACAGGGATACGTCGGCACAAACTGTGAAATATGTACGTAACACAGACAAACACATAGTTTACTCCACATTTCTTTCTTCAAAGTTGTAATTATAAACTCCACATGCTAAGAAAATTGTGTGATCAAAGCATTCCATGATTCATTGTAATCATAAAGAGGCATCCCTCTTCATCTGTTGGTAAATTCTACATAGGCTGAGTGGATTTATTGAGGTAAAACAGAGAAATCGAAACTCCTTGAGATTTTCAGTTGGTCAGAATTTATTCACACTCGCTTAATTAGAAATATTCATCGGAATCAATGAAGTCTTTTCGATGTGGTAATGGATATAAGTAATACACGTTTAATCGAACAAGTTTAATTGACAGTTTGACCTTTTGACCTCGGTGAAAGACCAGAGTAATTTATTCAGAATGGAGAATTCACTTTAGAACTTTTCGAAAATGCACACTGAGAAAATTAAAAAAGAAAGCTGCTTAAAATTCTTCTAATGCATGCTTTTGATGTGTATTTCTATCCCTTCCAGCACCATGTGATCCCGACCCGTGTTCAAATGGCGGAACATGTGGAATTTCATCATCCGGCACCTACTTTTGCACATGCGCCGAAGGCTTCCAAGGAAATAACTGTGAAATAGCTTGTAAGAAACCAATCGAATCACTTTAAATTGGCAAAAATCATCCAAATTTATTCATTTCAATCAAAAGTAGAGAAAAATTTCTATATCAAAAACTCAAATAAGATTAATCAAAGATCTTTGAAGGTTTAAAAGTTTGTTCTTTGGGGATAGCCAGTTGTATGAAGCGACAGATATTGCTTATAATATTCGCAGTGGAAATTACAACATAACATTATTGGTGTACGATTTGCGGGAAAAAAATTAGCTCAACCCTAATTATCACCACTTGTACTTTTACATCAATAGCTCCGTGTGTACAGAATCCGTGCCTTAATGGTGGTACCTGCTACGTCAGTCTGAGCACATTTGTCTGTGCCTGTCCTCCCGGTTTTGTCGGCAATATTTGTGAAATAGGTAACTTTTATATTTCTAGAAGAATTTACGCTGCCTCGTCTTGGTAATTTTGCACATGCGCAATGACCACCGAAGAAAGACAAGCAGAGTCCATAATGTATTGCCGTAAACGCTGTTGCATGTAATGAATGAATTCTGATGGCGTTTTATATGCAGCGAGGCTTTTTACCGTAAAGGGCTTCATTACGCAATTTCCGTTCAGCGCAGAGCGCAGCGTGGAAAATGAATGACGTTCTGTCGTTTTATCTATCACAATCAAGCTGACACCTAAGTATCATTTGCATGACGCAAACTTGATTTCACACGCCTCTGCCTTCCCACCAGCACCATGTTCTTCCGGTTCTTGCCTAAATGGCGGCACCTGTACCTTCACCAATGGAATGCAGTCCTGTACATGCGCGCCAGGCTTTCTGGGCGAAAGATGCGAATTAGGTATAATCAAATCTACTTATTTTATCAGTGTCAAGGTGATCTGCACGTCATAAATAAACATTACGAATGTTTGCTCATACTGTGCTCCAGGCATTCTTTTTCTTTTGAAGCATTTTTCTCTGAAGTCGAGAAAACGTGACAAATGCAGAAAAAAACAGCGCCATTTTGTTTCTCCATCTGTTACTGACGAGAACCAAAAGCCGGTAACGTTTTACAGGGTTTAATAAGTGCGGCCGTTTCCGTGTTTGCCATTGGAAAAAATTGATAGCTGATTATCACCATTCGCAGAGATGAAAGCCCGTATTTTCCGTCCTCATACGCTTCAATAGCTCTTTCAAGCTAAGGAAAGAGATCTTCGAGAAGTTTCATCTTCCTTGAAATATTTCCTTAAGAAACGTAATACCTGAAGATGAATGCTTAAAGTATCGCATACGTTATGTCTCACTTTGTCTCAAGCAGTCGAATTGCAACCATAGTGTCTGTTTTTCCGACGTCGTTTTTTCGTGTCAATCGCTCATATTACCTCCACTTTCTCTCCCCTAGCTCCGTGTTTGCCTTCTCCGTGTCAGAATGGCGGAAGGTGCGAAGTGGTCGGAACGTCGTTCATATGTTACTGCTCTCAGGGGTTTACTGGCACCGACTGTTCGACCAGAAGTAAGATTGATCCATGTTTAATGGCAGAAAAGCGTTGACACAGATGCATAGTTAGACAGACAAAGGCAGGCAGGCAGACAGACAGACAGACAGACAGACAGACAGACAGACAGACAGACAGATAACTATACTTGCGGAACGAGACAGATAGTGAGATATTGACCAAATCATACACTGAAAGAGGCGGGAACGAACGTACGACGGAAAATGTGTAAGCCAAACAGTCTATTAAATGAAAGCGAAAACCTCCAGTACTATTCATCGGACAGTATTCTTTGAAAGAACTGAATAGGGGACGTATGACGACATGTGCATCAATTTTTTCCTTTAAGATGTTCATAAAAAGATACATTTTGTACTGTTAATGTATTTGCACTCTGTAACACACAGTGTCACATTCAAACGGGCTTCATGATCATGTAAGAATAGAATCCTACGTTGTTATGCTAGAGTTGTGAATTCATATAGAGCTACTGCTTCGTATTGAACCAATGATATGTTTCGTTGCAGTTCCTTCAGGATGTAGCTCCTCCCCGTGTCAGAATGGAGGCACTTGTGTTGACGTCGATATGTTCAGTTACAGGTGTTTCTGCGCCGTAGGATTTGTGGGCGATTTCTGTCAAGAATCCAGTAAGCGTTTATGGAAAACAAGAATTGTATTTCTAAATGCTTTATTATTCTTTGTCTATTTTTGCTCCCCATTTTGCTAGTTTCATCGCTGGTTTTTGGTTTTCTGCAAAGATCAAGATAAAATGCTACTCTGAAGAACATATTCAACTCACACGCTGCATGCGAATTTTTTTATTTCATATCGCATTATACGTATGCTCACCTTTGGTAGCGCATGGTGCTGCTACGAGATAGCGGTTTTGCTCGGTAAAATGTGCTGATGCGCTTATGGATTGTTATATCAGTCTGAGTTTTACAACGCCAAGCTATCTTCTGCGCAAATGAACCTCGCCCACTATTAATCCCCTGCTTTGTACGTCAGGCGTATAGGGACGAAGTCGCTTTTTTTGGTATTTTTTGGTATTTTCCTATGTCAAGAGAAAATATACTAAGCGCTTTCACTAAAATCAACCTTGCTCTCAAATTATGTCGATGGATTGTTTGATTTGAGCAAATTATGACCTCGCTGTACATAACGTTGAGGTCAACTTGAACCTTGCGTCCAGGCAGTCGTTTGATCATGCTTCGTCGACCTCTTTGGCCGGCTGCAGTCTCAAGTATTACGTCATTGACAAAATGGATGCCAAAAATAGCGACAACGTCCCTTTAACATTGCTGTTGATCGAATGCGCTTGCTTTACAATCCAACAACGCATAGCTTTTCAATTTTTTTTAGGTTTTCCAGGCTTGCAGCAATATAACGCATATGCCTTTCTGAAAGTTAGAAGCAACAATAAATGGCATAAGAAATCCTGTTCTGTCAATGATGTCGAATTTGAACATGTGTTTGCGGAGAAAAAAATATAGTGTTGATTTCTTCTTTTTTCAGCGCCTTGCATTCCGAATCCTTGCTCCAATAATGGTATCTGCTCGTCCGATGATACAAGTCCAAGCGGTTACACGTGCGCATGTCCATCTGGCTTCGCTGGTTCCAACTGTGATTTGGCGGGTAAGGCCTCATGTTTTGTTGCACATACGTTATGATTTTCTTTGAATGTGAAAACAAAGTATTAAAAAGGTACAGTTTTATGACAGTTAATTTCGGTTGAATCCGAGTCCAGCATTTTCGATAACACGCAAATGTGGCATGTGTTCAGTTTTACCCCAGTCCTTGTTTTAGGTGTTACACTGACCAAAGAAAGAACTCTACTAAAAGGGTGGGATGACAATTTTATGCTTTGCATTTTGGCATAATCAACCATCAACAATACTTAAAAAGGTTTTAAATAAATACGTTTAGAAGCTAAGAGACATGATGTTTATGGTAGAACTAAAGATTCTGAATAACCAATGAGGAATAGTTGAAATCGGGGGTGAAATGCACAAGATCAAGCGTGCATATTGGTCTGTGTGGCGAGTAACACTGTTAGAACACAATACTGAAAGAACATTAAAGGGACAAAGTCGGCCATTTTTCATTAATTTTGTTTGATGCAAGATACTTCTTATATTGTTTAACATGTTGAAAGCTACTGAATAAATGGGTGACCATGCATATATTCGACCCCGGTTTTAGACAAATTAAATGAAGCCATCGCGAAAATGAATTAATGGTCATGACCATTAATTCATTTCGGTGATAGTTTCATGTATCGTGTCTGAAACTGGGGTCAAATATATATGGTCACCCATTCATTCAGTATCTGTCAACATGTCAAACAATAAGTAGTATCTCGTAACAAACAAAATTCATGAAAAATGGCCGACTTTGTCCCTTTAAAGCTACAGTATGAGTGGTGTAATCTCCACCATCCGCTATATCATCCATTTTCTATCTCTTCACATGTCGCCAACAGTCTGTCCCATCGGTTACTGTTATAATGGCGGTACATGTAGTGTCGTCACTCCCGGGAACTACCAATGCGCATGTCCTACTGGCTTCAGTGGAGATAGGTGCAATGTTGGTCAGTAAACTGCTGTGCAATCGTCACGTATCTGAACTTGTCTCGGGTCCTACATGCAGTTTTGATTACGTATAATTAATTCTAGACACAAGTCACAGTAAATAGTACTGCACATGCGTATTACTCATTAAATGATAACAAAACTCTGTCAGGAATGTACGCGCATTATGAGATGGCCTAATGTGTCGCTTCTGTTGTATGAGAGTAGTCCGCAAAACATCTCTTCTATCATAAAATCATTGTCTTTGTCAAGGAAAATGAACCTACCTCACTTGTTTTATATGGCACTCACATTCTGAGACACTCTCGATGAAACATTTTCACCTACAGTAAAATCTTTGGTACAATACTGACCCGGCAATTCATATAAACGCTGAATTATCTGTCCTACATAATTACATTATTTCGCTTCTACTATCGCCCTTCGTAACTAATACCTTTGTGGAGGGTCGGTGGTGAATGATTCTGATCACTAATTTGAAGTAATGTGTGTTATTAGAATCATTTTTGAAACTTTTGATTGTTCCTTCAGAAGTGCTTTTCACTAAATTTGTGAGACGTAATGTTCTATCTACGTACATGGCACTTCCCTGCTCGACAACTGTGCGGATTAACGACGCATGCGTGCTTAGGGCTGCTTTTGATTTGGCCTAACGTCGACAACAAATGCGCCAATCAAACAAAAGAGTATAACGTTTGTCAAAGCTAGCTCTGTCCTGTTATCATGAGCTCGGCTGTGATCAAGGCCCATATATGTCCACTATTAAGGTGCATTGGGCAGAAACACGCGGCGCTGCAACAGGTTACTAAACAGGTTGCTAAAGAACAACAGGTAACATTCGGTGAAATCGCCAGCTGCTGCAATATTGATAGAAAAGGAATTTCCCATTTTCTTACGGTAGAATGCGCCTCGGGGACAGATATTTTTACTCTCTAACTTATTTTCTGCTCTACCTATTGTGGGGGTTTCATTTAAAGCTCTTGGTGTAAGAAAACTTTTCACGGTCTTAGTTTTTCAAAAATCGAAAAATTTCAATTGTTTCCATAGAGTTAACAAAGTGACGGCGGCCATTTTGAATTTCAAATATCAGTAAATTTGGGTAATTTATTTCTCTAGCACCAGAATTTGCACGGTGACCCCCGATTTTTATTCTTGATTTTGAAAGAGAATAGTTGAAAGATTCCTTGAGAAAAGCTTGAGCAACATTTTTCAGGCTTTAATTTGCAGGCGCATACTACCGTAAGTGGCCTTTCAGTACTAACGAAACATTCGGAAAATGGCACATTGCCAAATATTCTATGTCCTTACTTGTTCTCTCTCATGATTTTCCAATCATCTAGTGGATCCCTGCTTGACAAACGCCTGTATCAACGGTGCAACCTGTCAACCACAGGGAAATACTTACACGTGCTCCTGTGCAGTGGGATGGCGTGGACAATACTGTCAACTTGGTAAGTTTCCTGTAGCTCAGGCTATCAAAACAGTCAAAAAAACTTTTCCTCATGCGACACTTTTTATGACTACTTTCGTTTCAAAAATACTGATTTTGTCGTATTTCTGCTTCAGTTGATCCGTGCGCCAACAACGGTCCTTGCGGCAGCCAGGGAACATGTTACATATCCGGATCTGGTTACGGATGCACCTGTGAACAAGGGTTTCACGGCCAGCACTGCGACGAAGGTGAGGGGAAATAGTTCTTATACTGATATTTGAGAGTGCATCGAGTCTGCGCATACGCGACGTATATACTTGAAAAATGCATTTCTGTCACAACATTTGATTATTAGGTGATAGGCCCCTTGAAATTGAAAGACTTAAACTTTTGCACACACTTCTAGTATGGAAACTTTAGATCATTTCCTTTCGAAAACATGAATAAAACTCCGAGGTCTCTATGAAAACAATGATCATAGACAAAGAAATTACCCATCATGTACCGACAAATGAAATTCAAAATGGCCGCCATCTCTGTGTTAACTCTGTGGGGGAAAATTAATTCGATTTTTCACATTAATAAGCGAGTGAAAACTTTATTTACTCCATGAGCTCCAAAATGACGCTAACCAGGGGTAGACCTTTGAGAGTTCGAATATCTGTCTCTCAGGCTCAATCTATCATAACCCTTTTTGAGAACCCTTTTGGCCCTAACCCATTGTTATCAATAATGGTTGTGAACCTGTTTACACGGAATAGGTGAAGAACAGGCTGAAACCGACAAAAATTACTCAAAAAATCAAGCTATATCCGAGTTCAATAAATTAAAATAAGACGCGCATGCGCAAATATGGCGTATGGTCAGTGCTACCTCATTCCTTGTTTTACGCGTAGTTGATATTTTTATGCTTTACATTTTGGCATAATCAACCGTAAAGAATACTTTCGAAATGTTTTAAATATAAACGTTTAAAAGCTAGAACCTAGACGTTTCTGTTGAATGCACAGGATTACCAGTAGTCTGGTAGGCGACTTTGAGTGCACAAGATCAAGCGTTGGTATTGGTCTATTTGGCAAGGAACACTATCAGAACTCTTTACTGAGAGAACATTAGTTGTGTTCTGTATGACTAGCCTAATCTCGATCATCCACTATATCATCCATTTTCTATCTCTTCACTTGTCGCCAACAGTCTGTCCGATCGGTTACTGTTATAACGGCGGTACATGTTTTGCCATCACTCCGGGGAACTACCAATGCTTATGTCCAGATGGTTTCAGCGGAGATAGGTGCAATGTTGGTCAGTAAACTGCTGTGCAATCGTCACGTATTTGAACTTGTCTCGGGTTCTTCTTGTAGTTTTAGAATACATGTAGTTCAAGACATACACACGGCACAGAAAAAAGTACTGCACATGGGTATCGCTGGTTAAAAAATAACAAAAGCACCACCGTTAAAGGTATACTGTCACCTGTTCCAATTTTGCTACAGTTACCATGGAAAGAGAAAATCTAGGCAATCACAGATTTTAAACGGGTGGCCGCTTTTTAAAAAGCGCCCTCAAATGGGCATTATGAATACCAAGGAACGCCCTTTTGACCATATATGGGCATATTTAGATTACAGGTGACTGTTATACCTTTAATAAGGACGTACGCACATTATGAAAGGGTCTAATATGCAACTTTCGTTTTCTGACAGTTGTTCACAAAACATCTCTTTCATTATGAAATAAATATCTTCGCCAGGAAAAAATTAAAAGTCAAATGAATCTACTTTACTTGCTTTTTACGGCACTAACTTTTTGAGACATTCTCGATCAGATATTTTCACTTACAGGAACACCTGTGGTAAAATATTGACCCGGCATTTTATATAAACGCCGACTTCTCTGTCCTACATAATGATTATATCTCGCTTCTACTATGTGTGATTATATTGACTTGTACACCAGTGTCCCCTACATTTTATATTACTTTTTATAACACTTTTAAAACACAATATGAAAATCAAGAACAAAAGGAAATATTAAGGGTGCTTCGACCTTTCTAGCCCGTACACCCTAACACGACGGTCTACCAGCCAGTATCACTGTAACACACAGAACCTTTCTGGTGCAAAGAAGGGTTTTATCCTCCTTCTGTAACTCATGATGCTTTTGTGGAGGGTTCTTGGTGATTGGTACTAATAATTAGTTTTGCTTAGTGTGTGAATGTTATCGGCATAATTTCTTGAAAGTTTTGATTATTCCTCTACAAGTACTTTTCGCTGAAATTTGTGGGACCTAGTGTTCTATCAACGTACAGGGCTGTGCTGGGTGGCAACTGTGCGAATTAACGACGCATGCTAAAGGTTGCTTTTTGATTTAACCCAACGTCGACAACAAAATGCGCTAATGACAAGTCGTTTCTCTCCAAGCTAGATCTGTCCTGTTACATTGTGTTCGGTCAAAGTCTCCGTCGCTCACTGTTATCAAGGCCCCGATTGGTCCACCATTGAGGCACAATGAGCATAAAATAGCAGGCCGAAACACATTGTGAAACAGTTCAAGAAACACTTTATATAATTAAAATGAGGTCAAATCGCGTCCTGCTGCAATTATTAATAATAAAGAAATCTTCCTCTTATTTGATGGCCTCTAGTGACGCAAATATTTGGAAAATGGCAGATTGCCAAATATTTCGTGGCCTTACTTGTCTTTTCTTATTATTTTCCAACTATACAGTTGATCCCTGCTTGACGAACGCCTGTATCAACGGTGCAACCTGTCAGCCACAGGGAAATACTTACACGTGCTCCTGTGCGGTGGGATGGCGTGGACAATACTGTCAGCTGGGTAAGTTTCCTGTAGCTCAGAATATAAAGGCAGTCAAACAAAGTTTTTCCATATGCGAGACTTCAAAAAATAATGCTTTCGTCGTATTTCTGCTTCAGTTGATCCGTGCGCCAACAACGGTCCTTGCGGCAGCCAGGGAACATGTTACATATCCGGATCTGGTTACGGATGCACCTGTGAACAAGGGTTTTACGGCCAGCACTGCGATGAAGGTGAGCCGAAATAGAATTTGTCATACAAAAATTTGAGAGCGCATCGAGTCTGCACGACGTTTATACTTGAAAAAATGTATTTCTGTCACAATATTTGGTATCACGACATTGAAAAACTTAAATTTGTTTTTCGTCGAGTTTTTCTTTCCAAAATTTACCACCAAGAACCACTGATATTTACTCTTTTATGAGAAGCCTGCGTCAACCATTTCAAAAAATGAACAATCATCAGGTTTTGGAGAGATCGGTCATTTGGTTTTTATTGTTTCGATTTTCGTAAAAGTAAATGGCGGTTTCGGTAGCTCGCCTAACTGTGCGTGATCCCAGTCTAAATTTTAGTGCCTGATAATAAACTTTTACGACAGGTATCACATGAAATGTGGTGTTTATTTTGGTGAGGAGTGGATTGTATTGAAGCCACACAATTGCAAACACAGACATCTTATCAAACCATAAGGTGTATCGTAACGATAGGGACCCAGGCATTTCCCGACCAGTGTACGTGTGCATGGAGGGACTGTGGCTGCATGGATCTTAGATCAGTGCTTGTCGGTAATCCTTACGTACCGGAAAGGGCCGTCCACGGTCAACCATCGTGGGGAGAATCCTGGATCTTATTCTCTGTTAACATTACACACGTAGTAACTTGAATAAGTTTAAAATTCGTTGAGCTCGACAAATCCACACAGACAAACAGCTAATAATCCAACGCAAAAAAATAAGCTTGCAAGAAACTGAAACATAATCAGGTATATTATATTCGCTTGGTTTGAAGCGTCGCTTGTATTGTTCGACGAAAAAATAACAGCTTTTTCATTTTTCGTCAAAGGGCATGCACGTTCGCACCGTGCGTTTCCATTTGGGCTAACAGCAACTTTCTCATCTCTTCGCCTTCCAGAAATTCCATGTACTGTCAACC
Source organism: Ptychodera flava (assembly GCF_041260155.1). Taxonomy (NCBI): domain Eukaryota; kingdom Metazoa; phylum Hemichordata; class Enteropneusta; family Ptychoderidae; genus Ptychodera; species Ptychodera flava. The sequence continues at coordinate 10,890,541 of NC_091939.1, forward strand.
CATGTCAAAACAACGGTACCTGCTACACGACAGGTGACGGCCAGGGTAATCTAATCGCAAGGTGCCTATGCAAATCAGGTTTTGTAGGGAATCTGTGTGAAGCAGGTAAGCTTTAAACTCAGTAGGTCAGAAGGATTTGCAAGCTAATCTTTTATAACACCTTTTTAGCTCGAAAAGATTTCGAAACCAGAAGCTCGTTTCTTTGAAAGTAAACATTTTACTTTAATACCAACTGAACAGCACTCTTACTCGACAGCAAACTTTAAAGAGACTATATATCAAATAGCGTCATAGCCGAATCTGTAATGTTCAAAAATTAACATTTTGTCCGAAATTGTATGACTGTTAGCAAATTGCGAGCGACTAACGAAAATGACACCGAGTATTTACTTGATGAAGACACGAAATCACATGTCGAGGTCCCAAACACGACCCGGAGCAGCACCAGACATAGTCGACAAACGGAGAGTTAGGCCAAAATTCTTTTTGCAGCAGCCGATGTTACGCATGCGTGGATATATTCAATCACAAACCCATAATTGCAATTACGTATTCGGACTCGAGATTGTACGGTCGTTATGATGAGTGAAGATAGCTGCCAAAATGACCACCATTGTTTAATTTTTTCCCTTTGGCAGTTATCAGTGCGTGCAGCAGCAATCCTTGCCTGAACAGCGGCAATTGCGCCCTCTCTACCGATGGTTTTGTATGCAACTGCGTGAATGACTTCACGGGAACTTTTTGTCAAATTCGTAAGTTGGAAATTCATCATGAATTATGATACACGGATCCAGTCGGAAGGAATTTACTCCGTGAATTTTTGATATCTGTGTGGCGATTTTTAATAACTTTACCATGTTGGCCGACTGCAGGAAGCTTATCTTTCCTTCTAACTTTATACAAACAATATTTTATGATCCAATTATTTATTAATGCTTAATTTCCATCGAATCATCCCAGTGGACACCTCGTTTAACTTGGCCTATACCATTTATTTTCATAGCCCCGCCCTGCAATAGTAATCCGTGCTTAAATGGCGGAATATGTGTGAACGACAATGGCAATTACATCTGCAACTGTATCGACGGATATACGGGGAACATTTGTCAGACAGGTGAGTCAAATTTCTCTCTCGAGTGTAAGTAAGTGTTGTTGTTGTTGTTGTTGTTGTTGTTGTTGTTGTTGTTGTAGTTGTTTTTGTTGTTGTGTAAGTTTTGGTAACACACACACTCGCATTTCAACGTGAGCAGAACCAGAAATTCAAGCTCGACGGTCTTTTTTCTCTCTCTTTCTCTCGCCAGGCACCGCATGCTCATCGAGTCCGTGCAAGAACGGCGCTACGTGTCAAAACTATATCAATGATTTCATTTGCACATGCGCAGATGGTTGGGCAGGAGCGCAGTGTACTACACGTGAGTGGGCTATTTTTACACTGGATTCTAGTCAGGCTTGAGTTCCAAGCTAAAAGTTACTTTTTATTCTTTTTCTTGTCGTTGATTTAGTACATTATATTACCGCCTTCCGAAAACAAACGAATTAAAGCTTCAAAATGTGAAATTCCCCAGATAAGATATCCACTACCTTTTCTAGCGGCCATTTTGAAATGCTGCCATGTTTATAGTTACTGCTTTATGGCCTAAGGGTCTACACATTTGTTTCACATTTCTGTCGAATGCAAATGGAAGAAAGAAGGAAGAAAATTTACATGTAATTCTTCAAATCTGATATTCGTGGCTTATGCCATGAATAAATAACTTTGTAGAAATCAATGTATGGTTCTATGTGATGTCTGTGTTTGCTACAGCGACGTCGGTGTGTTCAACGGCACCCTGTGGTAATGGCGGGACTTGCCGTGAGGTCAATCAAGGGTATGTCTGTGATTGCACAGCTCAGTGGAGGGGCGAAAGATGTACAATACGTAAGTGCGTTCATTTTAACAGTTCAAAGGTCAATGCTTTCGCTAAAATCGGTATAGTGATAACTGTATCGGAACAGTCATAGTGACCGATCTGTACTTTATGTTGATAATTATATTTAGGGAGACAAATTTGTCAATAATGTGTCACAATGACGTCCCTGATGGTGTGCCAGGTTAAAAATAAAGGAAACCTACAAATAAATAAACAGACAAACAAACGAAGTGCTGTGTAGGAACATTGAAAGGCAAACTAGTGAAGTCTTGTAATATTTCTTTCAGCTGCTGATCCGTGCGATAGTAGTCCATGTACAAACGGCGGTACATGTGTAAGTGGTAACACTTACTACGTCTGTCAGTGCCCTGACGGATTTACTGGCGTTAATTGTGTTACAGGTCAGTGGCATAGCTTTTTCGTACCAGGGTTTTGTTTTTGTTTTGTCTTTGTGAAGACTCGTCATTTTTATCTGTTCATTTGGATGGCAATCAATTCAGGAATTAGATTGGTTGTTCGATATTTGTATATGACAGAATAGTTTGTTGGGTAGAATGGAAAAACTGTCAAAAATGCTTGTGACCCAACGATTATAGGCTGTATTATCGTCACCTTTAAGGATGCCAGACAGTATTGTCTGAAAAGTGATACCAGGTTGAACTCACTTTGCTAATTTTAACACGATTGGAACTAATTTGGGATAATTGGATCTTCATATTTTTCAAATTTCTCAAGCATGTTAGGTGCCCTATAGCTGAATTTTGCAATGTTACAAATTACTCATAAAACAAGTGTATAACTTGAAAAGAAGATGGGCTTACATTTGCAGATCAAACAGACATTACTTCACTATCCAATTGTGCCAAATTAGTTTCAATCAGACCTGGAAAAAGTGGTTTTCACAGTTTAATTCCTGGCATTTTGTTGCAGAAGAGGACTTCGACTATGATACGTATGTCTTTTGTAATATTTTGATATCAAACCTTTTCAAATATTTTCGGGCATTTTACAATTCAAGAACGACTCTCCTCTATTAACATTTCAGAGATAGATGTTTGTGGAGATAGCGCCCCCTGTATCCATGGTACCTGCACACGCCGTGGTTCGAGCTACGAGTGTCAGTGTGACAGCGGATGGACGGGAGTGAACTGTGACGTAGGTAAGAAACAAGGCATTGCCCATGCGTGAAAAGTAACTGTCCAATCAAATATCGCCATACGACAAACGAAATGTTAGCTGAGGTTTTTACTATACCGTTCTTTTATCTGTCGTAGAAAGTGGAAACTGTGTAATACAGGTAATAAAGAAAGAATTCGATAAAAGAAATTGTCACTTCACAATTGTTCTAACGTTAAGGCTACAATCATTTGCTTGGTTCATACAGCAGCTCCTGTGCAGTGGATGAATGTTACTTAGCATAGGTGCGCTGCGATTTTGTATCATGGTGAATGAGACCACGTTTTCTGAACTTACAAAGAAATAGCGCAACTTCATTCGTTTTGATTTCTTTTTCTTGCATGGTTACTCAAGATGTCGACGAATGTGCCAGTAATCCATGTAGGAATGGGGCAACATGTTTAAATGGTGCAAATAAGTTTGAATGTAATTGTACTATTGGTTTCCGTGGCACCCTTTGTGAAACAGGTACGTTTTACATTTTACTTTCAACCCTAAAAAATCCCACTTGTCACCTTCGCCTTTAGTGAGGTGACTCAGAATCGACCACCAGATTTATTTGTGCTCGCGTCACTTTTATCAGTTTTTGCTGCTTATTCTCAGTATTATAGTTTATCACATGGGTGTTATTCAGGCCATGGTGTGACCGTGACCGGTTGGGTTAGCAAGATATTTACCATCTTGTCGAGGTTACTCATAGCATGGACGAAGGACTCTATGCTCAAAGCTACTAAACTACAGCTACCAAAATGATAGTGACCGGTATCAGACCCTTTACCAAAAATTTTCATTTTGCAACGTCTTTGGTCACGTTTTCTTTGTCGTACATAAGCGATATAAAAGCGAACAACAATAATAAATATAAGAGCGAGTATTCTTGGTATTACCACTACTTCTATTGTTGTTTTTCCATTGTCATCATCATCATCATCATCATCATCATCATCATCATCATCATCATCATCATCATCTCCATCATCTCTCACAATGCAGTCACATTAGTTTGAAATACGATGACTAATGTATGCATAAAATTGCTGCATAATGGTCACACTGAATTAGTTCTAGTTTCTTATGTGAACGCACCATCTTCTTTCTTTCTTATACGTAAGCTCTCATTTGTATTTCGCAGACTCTAGCGTTGGCCAGTGACTCGGGCTTATCCGTCCTTATGAAACATGTTCTATAAATATCCATAGAATTCTATTGAATCTTGTTTTCCATAGAATTCTATAGAAAATAGTGCTTAAACTCTATAGACTTATATAGATATCTATAGAATATCTATCAGGCTTAGAACTTTATATAATTCTAAGGCGACCACAGACAAGGAAAGCAATCACTGTATGTCATTGCTTCAGTCATAACATCGGTGAAAATACCCACCCACTTATGCTGCTGAAACGTATTCCTCCAAATTTTTCAACTTCTACAGCCACAAGCCAATCGTTTAGTCTGAGAATACCCTCCTTCTTTCAAGAGTACGTGGGCAAACAATACTCCTTTCTTTCAAGTACCAAATATATTTCTTTTCCGTACCTTAGAATACTTTCGTTTTAGCTCAAGGACAGTAGTAAATGGCGTAACCGTAGTCACAGACTTACCTCGAGTATTTCTCATCCCCTGAAGCAGGAGCTGCGACGGGGAAATGGTGACCAACAAAAGTTTCAAATCAAGAAACTTAGCCGCGTTATAAAAATGCGATGCCAATTATTTGCCAATTATTTGTACACGCATGCGCCATCATGAAAATGCTCGTATTTTGGTAGCAAACGAATATTGATGGAACAATATACAAATTGTATTGGTCGTGAAAAAACTCTACACCCAAGGCTGTGTTTCAAGCGATGTAATACGACACTTCAATCATCCTGGACAACTATTTAAATATTCCCAGAGCATATTCTATTTGTTAGTGGTAGTTTTCTCCATTGTGTTTTAGTCTCCACGTTGCAGTCAGGTGTGAAAGAATGAACTAGCCAGTAAAACAACTATCACAAATATGAAAGAATCATTTTTTCTTCTGTGTGAACTATGCATTTCAAAAAAAATTATGTGAAACATACTTAATAGATAATAGTATGATATGTGACTGAAAACTTAATTTTTAGGCATTTGTGCGGTCAACCCATGCCGAAATGGCGGAGTTTGTTCTGTCGGAAGCCAAAACGAATTTATCTGTACGTGCTCAGAAGGTTTCACTGGCCCTACCTGTGAAGAAAGTGAGTAAACGGTGACTTTATACCTTTAGTGTCAATTAACCCTCCGTAACAATTAACCTTCCATGTGTTATGGAAGGGACCCTCTTCGGACTTGTATGGCCCGGCATTGTCAACTCAGCAACACAGTAGTAAACAGCAACACAGAATTCGACAGTGTACAGTATATTATCAGTGATTCACCGTCTATGCAAGGATACTCAGTATAAACAAAAGTTATGTAAACACGCACAGCCTGGGCTGAGTGTGGGTGAATGGACAATGCCATACCCATGCGAAGATGGTCCCTTCCATGTGATGCAAGCTCCAAGCCTGGAGCTTTTTTCCTATGATTCAAATTACATGGGCAACTTCCTGTACTATTTTTATCGCTTTTTGTTAAAAATCGCGCGAGTTGTAAATGGCGAAAAAAGCTTAAGTAAGTGACCACAAAGCTAGCACATATGTAAAAATCATCTTTGGTGAACTTCAAAATTACTGAGACAAGGATACACAACAAAAAGACTCGTTAGGACTTTCAAAAAGTTCTACGGTCGATATGACGACATTGTGGCCAAATATGACACCTCGGTCACTCAAATGATTAACGACAGCATTCCCGGCTTTGACTTATTACAGTGATTCATATCCTGTATCTTTTCATACAATATTTAGGCAATTCTGGGACCAATCCTGACGGGTGTAGCATGCTAGCAGGGTACGCTTACCCATTCCGGACACCTGGTACCACCTCACTATCAGTGGTTCAGGATGGTCCTACTTAAATTTGTAAATCACAATTGTCCCATGGACCTGGTAATGTATTACCTTGAATGGAAATGATTATTGGACCAGTTTAATGTCATATTCCCCTTTAATATCAGACTGATGTCTGTGTACTACTAACAAAGGAGTACAACATCGAAATTCTCGTACCAGGAGAACCATTTGAAGCTATAACATGGTTTTCTTTCAAATTGACGTTTTTACAGTTGTGGCTGCCTGCGACAGCAACCCATGCGTCAACAACGGCCAGTGTTTTCCCACTTCAGTCGGTTACACATGCATTTGCACAGGTGATTTCACCGGTACAAACTGTGAAATACGTAAGTGTAATATAATTATGGAAAATCTGATTTTAACTTACGAATTCCACAGCGAGATTCTTCTATCACAATTGTAGTCAAGTTAATATTTTTCTTTCGTGATATACTTTACATTATACTCTCCCGTAAGCTAAAATGTTAACATTGTCGTAAGTCCAGAGATTGGGCTCAGACTTGATTTAGACATACGAGTCCAAGTAAGTCGTAAGTCCGAAGAGTGTTCCGTCTAAACATTATTTCAACATGGCATTCTCCCGAAATATTCTGCTGTTTACCCAATTCATTGTTTTAGTCAGATCACTGCTTTCACCAACTGTCATCCTGCATTGATCCTTTTCTGCTTTATTCACAAACTGACACAGCCAAACCATGCAGTGCCGAGCCGTGCCAAAATGGCGGACAGTGTGCAAACGATGATAGCCAACCTGGCGGTTATATCTGCGCCTGTGCACAAGGGTACACGGGAACGAACTGTGAAAATGGTAAGAATAATAACCTTTCACCTGACATAGCGAATAAAGTATCACATTAAGTAATTTTCTGTGCAGGCGAGTTTTTTGCTCGTCAGAACTACATAGAGTTCCATGTTTTTCATACAGTTATTACCTTGACACACAAAACTTGACAACTACAAACGTTAAATGGAATCTCGAATCCCGTGTCGAGTAAATTCATTAGTGTTACAAACAATTCTATATTGGCGAAAAGATCGCTATAAAGGGCCTAACGTGGTATGTGGAGTGAAACCATCGTTTACAAACCATCAATAAAAAAACAATGAATATTCACTTCATGCCAAAATTGAGAACAAAACACGATGTAGTAATAAACCCGTTATATTTTACTTACAGATCTTATTGGTAATTGCCCTGCCAATCTTGAATCTGCATGTCAAAATGGAGGCGTCTGTTTTATGAGCAGCGACCAAACTCTTGGATATGTCTGCACATGTTTGGCTGGCTTTACTGGAGTAAATTGTGAGATTGGTTAGTATTTACTTTACTCGGATTCAAAAATTCTGAGTGCAAAGCTTATGTCTACCTTTTTTGTTTTAACGATTTTTTTCAGAGTTATCCAGGATAAATGCAGTTTGGTCGAATACGTAGTTCTGTCGAACAGATGTTGAATGAACTTATATGTGTTATAGTATGATCTGATCATCATCTGATGCGTTCCAAATGTTTTGAAAGGATTCTTTTTGGTGTAGTGTGACAGTGTTCGTAAATTTTAAATTTGTTCAGAAATCATACATAAATGCTTTGAACTGCACGATTACTTTGCAGACGATGGGATGTGTGACCCCAGCCCATGTGATCACGGTGAATGCCGCAGGACGTCAGCAGGGGAGGTGTGTATTTGTGACGATGGTTGGACTGGTGGTCTCTGTGACACGCGTAAGTAAAAATTCCCCTTTCCTGCAGGGACATATCTATAAAAGTTAGTCCTAGTTATCTGTAAGATCATACCCCACGCGTGTGCAAGCGCGAGTCTGGTCGTCATGCGTTTCACCATGAACTAGGGTGCAAGTATTTTGATGATATTCATAACGATGATTATTATCGAAAGGTCTGATATTCTGATTTTCTCGTTGTTTTAAACTTAACATTGCACTCCTTAAACACGCATTTATCGCTGAATTTTCCTTGACAAGTTCAAAAACTTTTTAGTGGTTTTGTAGTGCGAGATCATCTCAAAGCAGGAAACAAAACATAATATGTTTTGCCATTCTCCTATTTTCCCTCTACAACCAGGAGCAATGTTCTGCTCCCCGAATCCATGCCTCAATGGTGGAGTCTGTGTTATATCCGACGGTCAAGAGTTATGTGCCTGTCAGGGATCATACATCGGAAACAGATGCCAAATCTGTGAGTATGCAAATTTCATAACTATGGTACTGTGTCTCAGAAACAGGATTGCAATGTGTTCGTCGTGAGAAGAGTTGCCGTGTATAAACTGAGGCCTACTGTCTGACGTCGACAATTTAAACACAGCAAATAACAATGAAGGGGTTTGTCATTTCTGGATTTGACGCACTTATGCAAATTTCTGGCAAAGCTTGGTTGCTATTTGTAAGACATTGCTATAAGCTTGGACAGATGCAAAAATATATTCAAACGGCGATACAGGTGATGCTATAAGACACATTCTACCTAGTTGAAAAAAAAGGTTAAATTTTCCAACATGCACACATCAACCGCAGGAAACACAGCGCCGATTGGTAATTGGTAATTGTAACTCTTTACAGTTTTCTCTTTGCTTTTTCCTCGTATAGACACGTCGTTGAGCACACGTGTTGCAGCCGAGAGTCTCAGCCTCGTAATCGCCTTCTTGCTTGCTATCGTAGCAGTCCTTTGATCGACATAAACATCCAGAAGATTCTATGCTTCGCCGTTTTTTTAACCTTTGGCACCGAATAGCTGTCCGATAATCACATATTTTAAGAAAGAAGAAAAGGGCAAAGCCGTTTTTTTTGCTATAAGCCGTCAATAACTCAGATTGAAATAAGAATCTGTTCATTAGTTGCATCCCCTTATGTTACAGATTGATTTTAAAATTTTCGTGCCCTGTGAAATTCATGCGTGCTTCTCGAGAGCGAACGATCTTTTTAATTCTTCATTCATATCGAAAGCACGAGTGAGTTTCGTCTTCTGCGACTTTTTATGCACGTAACACTTATAAAGGTGAAAAAAGGAACAGATTTTTATTTCTCTGACAAAATATGCAATTTAATGTAGTATTCACGTTAGAATTTGAATCTCAAGCTTACCAAATATTTAATGCTGACGTTGCGAATTTTGTACTGTGAATAAATGACCTGAATTCTGCTGTCCAACACACACAGCACTTCATGCATAAGCGACTATTACCTGTCGTTTTATCACAGTCCATCTTCGACGACTCGATTTGCTAGAAACACGCAATAGTCTTCCAGTTTGATTCCAAATACAAGCATAGCTTATGAAGAATGCACCACGTGCCTTTTGGGGAACATACTGGTTTAAATTAATATTGCTACAATCGGGGTATCGTATGCGTTTAAAGTAGAAATTCCAAGCTTAGAATAAGCTTCTCGCAATACCGGTCTACATGTAGTAGTTTTTGCAATTAAAAAGTGTAGCTTCATTCGTCAGATCATATTTCAGATCCGGAATCCGAACTTTTTGTAAACACTTATGACTTAAGATGAAGCAATATGGCATATTGCAGTTTTCATCGAGAGCTACAGGATGCGTACATGCCTTGTGTCCATTCATTCGGGTATGAACTTGAAAATTATCAACACGGGAAATCAAGGGGGAGGGAGGGAGGATAGAGAACAGCCTAGGATAAATTAGCTTCAAGAGCAACTTTGTTAAGTACGCTTTCGACAGGATACCTAGACTAGAATCTTCTGTAAGACAAGGAAATCCACCAGTGATTATAATCACAGATGTGGAAGAAAGAAAATACTTGATATAGAATAATAGGTGCAGACATTGTCATAACATGGATGTTTTAGAGACTTTTCGTGTCCCTGTACTGGTTGCAGTGATGTCCCAACAAAATTTGCCCAGGTAGCATACTTGTTCGTGGGATATTTTCAAGACGTGAAAATATATTATTAAAGGGGGCGATCGTCGGAACTCTGCTCAAAGGTTGCCAGGGACCCCTACGACCGATGTAAATACTGTATCTAGTATACGTTGGCGATTGATTGAAAGTTGAAACATGTTTGTTAAGAATGAATATCGTAAAATGTAAATGTTGCAACTATGTTGAAGTGATGCATCTAAATATCATGCATAAAATACATTTGTAAACAAGAAAGTCGCACATGCGCAGTTCCGACGACCGCCTCCCTTTAGATATGCAACGTCTTATACCGAGTAAAGGAGCCGGAATCACCCGATACAAATGCAATTTTGTAAATGCCTAGAGATAGGGGAAGGAATTTGTAATTATTCAGTAAAACTTTTACATGTAAAATGTTTTGCGAATTGAGCATGTCAATTCTGATTGGAGCTGATATCGCATGATTGCGGGTATTGGAAAAAAATGTGGTCTACGGTCTTCGGTGCTTAAGGTTATCGGTCACAAACAAAATCACACAGTGAGAGAAATTTGTGTTTTATCTATGCAACTCCTCGGATTACATTCTGAGTCATTTATCAAAATTAAGTCATTGTGTCAGATAGCATGATATTGTGCCTATGTTGACTGTTTATGTGTTCAGCTGTCTCTTTTAAACCCATATAAATATGTGTTTCTATGTACGTATGTGTATATAACATAACATTTTAGAGACAGAACTTCATGATGTTACATTTCAGAGGTTTAATGCCTGACAGGTTCAGTTGTCGATTCTCTTACGTCCAGTAAGTTAAAGATTGTATCGGGGAAATGCTCGTTTTAATTGACAATTCACATTATGAAAATGAAGGATATTATGTTTTACGTTGATTTTCGCAGTAAAATAGTATGTGACGGTCACAGTGTAACCTGAACTGTAACATTAAACTCCGATGCAAAGAAATATATCAGAGGAGTATCCAAAGCAGTTGATTTTGTAATATTAATATTCTACACGATACAAGCATTATACACAAAACATGTAGAGAATAACATTGTATACATCAGTCTTTTTTTTCGCAATATTAACTATGTGTAATTTTAACTTTGAAATCTGTACATTTTTTAATATTTTACAAGAAAAATAATAAAACATTTCACAATCTACGAATTCATGACGTATACTTTGATTATGAGATGTACATAATATATGTATTGCCTCCAAAATGTACAAAGCCCCGACGCAATTACTGCAATGGTGACTGGAGATGGACACCTTGTCGGTAAATTACCCAGCTGTACTGTCAGCCATATAGTGAATTCAATTGGTAGTTAGGGAGCAACTTTGTTAACTTGTCTGCTATATCATTTTACATTTTAGTCAGCTGCAGACACTTCGTGCATGTAGGGGGCATGTTGCCATAAAGCTTATCTAGGTTCGAGTAATCAGTATAGGGGTGGCTGCTTGTTGCTCCATGGGAATCGGCACTAACAAAGATGATAGTAATATCACAGGGGCACAAGGCATTATCAGTCATAGCAAGAGTGTAAAAAAATTAATAAAGTTATGATTATGAAAACTTGATAAAAATTAAATATTTCTGTCATTATTGTATACTTACAAAACTTCACAACTGCACTCGAATCCTGAATTACAATCCGTTTTCATGCTAAATTCGCGCAGTTGTAGTACACACGCTGTTATTAATAAATTAATGATTGTGAATGTTCTTGATAAAAGCATAGACAGGAGAGTCTCGACTGTCTATGATAAAAGATTAATATTTCTGTCATTATTGTATACTTACAAAAGTACTCTACAGCACTCGAATTTTATATGATGATCAGTATTTTTGCCAAATTCACGCAGTTGTAGCACAGACCCTGAGAAACAGTTACAGCAACAACATTGCGCAATAACTTCATGCGCCGTCACTGTTTAGAGAGTCTGCCAAGGCAGTACTGAATTTGACATAAATACTGATCTCAATTTAGGATTCGAGTGCTTTAGGGTACTTTATAAGTATACAATAATGACAGTTATATTATTTTTATCAAGAATATTCATAATCATAATTTTTAATAACAGGGTCTCTATGACAACTGCGCGAATTTGGCATGAAAACTGGTCGTCATTCACGATTCGAGTGCAGCAGGATACTTTTGTAAGTATACAATAATGACGAATATTTAATTTTTATCAAGTTTAATAATCATAATTTATTAATTTTCTACTCGTGCTATGATTGATAATGCATTGTCTCCGTCTATAGACCAAGTATGAATTTTCCTCTACATACATTTTCACCTTATCACAGTGTCTTGTTAGTTTTATCGAAAATTTTGAGAAATTGATGTGTGTAATGGTGCAATCTGAGAGCTGTTTCAATTTATTTTGTACTCGGTAAAACTGTTTGAAAATGACATTGAACACTGATATTTTTATTACATTTTTTGCATGATCAGTGTTTGAGTCACAATATTCAACAACCAAACAATGACTATGCATTTTGTAAAAAAGAGTTCTCAGTTTGCCAGAGATTAAAGACAAATGAATATGCAGGAATGGAAAATCTGTGACCTTCTTGTGTCATTTCTCCAGCTGCCAACTTCTAATGAAAAGCCTGAATATGGTATGTTTAAATGTCAAAATGGTTATTGGACTGAGGTCAATTAAAATATATGCTTCTGTGATAATAAAGGAAGAATTCACAACAGTTCAGTTTTGTCCTAGATCCTGTGAAAATTTTGAGAAATTGATGTGTGCAATGGTGCTGTGTAGTGCAATCTGACAGGTATTTTCAATTTGTCTTTTACCAGTAAAACTGTTAGAACACCCCAAGGGGAAAGCATGGGGAGTCCCCTTCTCATGTCGAAAATTTTGAAAATTGATTTGTGCAATGGTGCAATCTGAGAGGTGTTTCAGTTTATTTCGCACATAAAATTGAGCAACCCCCTTTCTTCCTCTTCACTTTTTGAACAACCCCCTTGAAGTTTTCATTTGAATGACCCCCTCACATTCCTCCAACCCCCAGACCGTAAATAATGACGGCTTCCGAAACAAGCAGAATTTCTGACTGCATCAAGTAGGCTTAATCAACAATAAAGAGGCCACGGATGACACTACACTGCTAAATAAAGATATTTTTCTAGCTGTAGCTAAGTATGTGGAAGTTTTGCCGCCAAAAAGTCATATAACCACTCACTGGCCGTGGCGTTTTGAAGAAATCACTCACTAACAACACAACACACACTTGTTCGTGACGATGGAAATTTTATTGAAATTTGCCGAGCAGTAAATGAGACAAAAAGAGTAGCTTGAAGAAATATCTTTATTTAGTAGGGTAATTTTGCTCCACTGTCTATGGAAAAGTGTATGATATTATCCCAGATATTACTATCTTTACTCGTATATGGTAGTTTTGCTCCACTGTCTATGGAAAAGTGTATGATATTATCCCAGATATTACTATCTTTACTCGTTTTGAATCCCATGAAACAACAAGCAACCACCCCTATACTGATTAACGGACTCACTGTCAGAGGATGGTGAGTTCGAGACTCCAGCACGGTGTTGTGCCCTTGAGCAAGGCACTTTACTCCTCAGTGCTCCATTGGGGGAGTTAGTGGGTTATTACCTCATCCTGTAATTGGGCTAACGCCTGTTGGATGATGGACTGAAATAAAAAAAAAAATATAAAAAATTACTCGAACCCAGAGAAGCTTTATGGCAACATGCCCCCTACATGCACGAAGTGTTTGCAGCTGACTGAAATGTAAAACGATATCGCCGACAAGTTAACAAAGTTGCTCCCTAGCTACCAAGTGAATTCACTATATGGCTGGCAATACAGCTGGGTAATTTGCTGATTAGGTGTCTAAATTCCAGTCACCACCGCTGGCAAATTCAATGATGCAAATATATTACTGCAATAGTACGTGATATCATATAGTCCTGCCTCGCCGGAGTAAGCAAAATGTTTGCAATAGCTGATAAGGATCTAGTTTGCTAAGTAATAAAGTTTGTGGCATTGGTAAGTACAAATGGTGTTTTAAATGTAAACACTTTTCTATATGGGAAAAGAGCTGATCAATGAACACAAGTCACGCTCAGATATATTTGTTTATGCCCACGTGTGTATTTTGGATGTTACAGCTTAGATGTTGGCTTTGAAGAGTGTCACAGACGGAAAATGAATTGCACTGCACTTATCAAATAATATCTAGCCACTAGCATGTACATCGTAAGTAGTAAATCTCGGGCTTTTAGTAAAACAACAATGTAGTCTAATATTTTTGTGGCAATCTGAGTTTAAAACAAGCATAGAGCGTAGGCTTTACAACTATTAGGCAAGAGAAAAAATGTTCCTCGGATTTCATCTGCAAAGCTACAGAGGCGGCGAGCGAAGTTTATTTTTTTGCTGTCCAGCAATATCTAAAAAGTAGTCACGTGATTACTGATGAACTGGAGGCTAGATTTTAAAACATACCCACAATAATAGAGGCATTATATATGCAGGCTGTGTCGACAAAACAAATTCTGAACATTTCCGCATGTTACCAGTGGAAAACAAATAAAAATTAAGAATGTTGGCCAAAAAATGCCCCTAAAACACCAAAATATTTGCAATGTGGAAGTATATATTTGGCGCAACTCAAAACAATCCAAATTGGCTTATGTAGAAGGCGATTCCAAGGAACAATTTAATTATTCTTCCTGGCCTTATTTACAACTATCAACTTAAAAACAAGTGCAGAAAATTTTAATTTCTCGCCTGAAAACACTGTATGCAAGCAGGTTAGAATGCACTTCTGTTCGTACAATTGAAATGTTCTTTCGTCGTATGATATTTTGTGGACTGGTGAGCTTTCTGGAACAGATTTGTTCATTTGCTTGTGAAGTTAATGTGTCATTGACAGAGATTTCCTCCCTCGTTGGTATTAAAATAATCAAATACGTGTCCGTTGCAGACGATCCGTGTAGGAGTCAACCCTGTCACAATGGCGGAACTTGCACCCTCGTTCAAGGCGACTCTATCGGTTTCTCTTGTCAGTGCGTTGATGGATTCACGGGAAACGATTGTTCAACCGGTAAGGTATTACTAGAAATTCGGTAGTTCTTTGAATTCATTCGTGATAACAAGCTTTTAATCATGGTTAACCCATTTGTAGAACACTTTCACTGTTCGTGTCGCATATACGTGTAATAATACTATCAGAATTCTTCATGACTAAGAAGTGTAAATGAAGAAATGGGCCAAAAGAAGGATTTTGTGAGGACTATGACGCCATACCTTTTTGCAAAGCTTACATTGTTCTGTATTGCACCTGCGTATCTAATGTTTTGATTCTTGGCGTTACAGTCAGGTGACAAATATCTAACCAACTGCTCTGAACAGCTGTAATTTAATGATGTTCTTCTTGTGACTGCGAGATTTACCGCTGAAATTTGTTCTCATCCTGTACAAATCCGCGTCTGGGATTTTTACAGTAATAAATCTATTCTCTTTATATTCTTTCAGTCAGTTTTCGTTAGAGAGGTGTCTGTGCTTGGAACACCGTAATTGAAATTTATCAAACGAACAATACCATCTTACAGGAATGGTGTTAACAAAGAAAATTCTGCAGCAAACACCTTTGTCATTCCCTTGAATGCATAGATAGATAGATAGATAGATAGATAGATAGATAGATAGATAGATAGATAGATAGATAGATAGATAGATAGATTAGACAAGAGACATATTATCGAGATCTTTATGTAACGCACATATAAATATAGACATATATGGCAGTGTGAAAAGTAATATTTTAAACTGACAAATTTGCCACTAACAAATACAGATTGGCATGGTAACAACATTGTGAACAACAGGAGTAACACGATTGGAACAGATGTTCGTATGACTTATATCCAACAATGTAAACTTATTAGATCTAAAATAGCAAATATCTAATTATTGTCGTTGCTCAATTTAACGGAAACATCTCAGTAACATCATGTTCAACGACCATCCCTTCTGCTGTCAATGGTTTAACCCTTAAAGTCGCTTGTAGACTTGCTCCAAGTCTGTGGGCATATAAGTATCAAAACATATAATAAATTGAAGGACTAAACATCCCCAGACCGACGCGCTAAAGGTAGGTTGTTGCGCTGCTCGTGGGGTGAACGCCTCGGCCAGCTAGTAACTCAGCTGCTGCGAGAAAAGCCAGGCGACTGGGGGCCAGTCTAAGTCGCATGTTGCTTGATTTGTTTCCCAGTTCTGGATTGTATCACTTGAACTAGTCTCTTATTTTTAATAGTCAATTGTATTGTTAGTGACTAATTGATGTGTCTTTCTTGCACCTTCAGCTTTTACCCGATCGCCAATGCTTTTACACGATCAAACTAACCGTCCACATCATCGGCGACAATCATACGTTTCTCTTCTAAAACACGACAGATTTTGCAGTAAATCATGTCTCATTATGCACTTTTGATCAATTATTTTGTAGAAATTGTAGTGTTTGGAATAAGTATTTTGCCAAAAAATGAAGAACTTTGACCCTAGCCCATCTGCAGGAAAATTAAAGTGCGCGGGGTGTAATAGATTTCGGGCAAATCTGCTTGAATGTCCAAAGCTAATACGCAGACTTGCATGTTGATTGACACACACATTAGAATAGTCGTCATACTCGCAGTTTCTGTATTTTTCCGAAATATGAAATTTAACAACACTCAAATGTTAGCTATAGGTAAATTCTGTTAGCAATACCCGTATCTGAACATTCTTTGAAGTTGTGTTCTGAGAGTCATACCCACATTTACACAGTCGCCAAAGTCTGAAGAGTCTTCAAATGAGTAAGTGTGGCAATTAGTATGCGTGCCTGAATTCTGGTCCTAAGTACGCGTGCTACAATTGTCGTTGACACAGATACTAGTATACAAGGAAAATGTAGGAATAGTTAAAGGCTTGTCCTGAGCGTCTGCCAATTGCTTCAAGCATGCGCAGTGGATGCACTAGTGTGAAGCGAGCAGTGGGCAGTACAGTTGCAAATCATGTGATCAAGGGATGGGTTATAAGATTTTTTGGAGGAAGTGGTCGATGTGTTTTTCACTTTCTACAAGATCAAATGGTCAATTTCCAAGCAGCGTTCAATATCTCATATTTGTCTGTGTTACTTCTAACAAAATAGACTACAATTAACGTAGGAGAACCGTTCGACATTACTTCATGGTTTTCTTTTAAATTGATGTTTTTATAGTTGTGTCTGCCTGTAACAGCAGCCCGTGTGTCAACAATGGTCAGTGTTATCCCACCACCGCCGGTTACACGTGCATGTGCACAGGTGACTTCACCGGTACAAACTGTGAAATAGGTAAGTGTATTATAATTATGGAAAGTCTGTTTTTATTTTACGCGTTCTGCAGCGAGACCCTTTGCGAGATTATTCTGTCATGAGAAGTCTGCAGGATTCTAATTGTGGTCAAGTTAATCTTTTTCTTTCGTAAAATAATTTACACTGTATATCCCATAAGCTTAAAGAGTTGACATTCCCGTGAGTGTAGAGATTTTGTTCAGACTTGCTTAAAGGTAAAAGAAGGAATAGATTTTTATTTCTCTGACAAACATTTGCAGTTTAACGTAGTATTCACGTAAGAATTTGGATCTTCAGCTCTAATTTCCCACCAAATGTTTTACGCTGACTTTGCGAATTTTGTACTGTGAATTTATGTACTGAATTCTGCTTTCAAAAACACACAGCACTGCACGTTCGAGCGACTATTGCCAGTCGTTTTATCACAGTCCATCTTCGACGAATCAATTTTCTTGAAACACGCAATAGTCTTCCGCTTGAATTCCATACAAGCGTAACTTTAGTAAGAATGCATTGTGTGCCTTTGGGGAACATACAAGTTTAGATAAATGTTTTATCCAATCGGGCTATTGTATATGCGTTTAAAGAAGAAATTCCAAGCTTACAATACGCTTCTCGCAAGACCAGTCTACTGTAAGTATTTATGTATACGTGTAGCTTCATTCGCTAGTGCATATTTTATATCCGAAATCCGAACTTTTTAAATACTTGTGATTTAAACTGAAGCAATGTGGCATGTTGCGGTTTTCATCGACAGTTTACAGAATGCATACATGCCTCGTGTCCTTCTATTCTGATGCATGCTGTAAAGTTTACTGAAATCATCCGATTTTTAACTTCTCAACACCAGAAACCAAGGAGGGGAGGGGGAGAGGGAGGGAAAAATAGTAAAGGATACAAATGAGCTTCAACAGCATACTCGTCAAGTCCATGTTGGGCATGATACCTAGACTAGAATATTCTTTCAGGAAAGGAAATTCCACAAGTGATTACAATCACAGATCTGGAAGAAACAAAGTATTTGATATAGATGCAGCCATAGTCATATAACACGGATATTTGAGAGACTTTTTTATGTCCAAAACGTTTTTATAACAGTGATGTCTCAACAAAATTTGCCCAATCTGTCTTTCTTAAACCCATATTATGTGTTTCTATGTACGTATGTGTATATAACATAGCATTTTAGAGACAGAACTTGATGATGTTACATTTCAGAGGTTTAATGCCTGACATGTTCAGTTGTCAATGATCTTACGTCTTGTAAATTAAAGATTGTATCGAGGAAATGAGCTCGTTTTTATTGACAATTTGCATTTGAGAATAAACTTGAAGGATATCATGTTTTACATTGACTTTCTCAGTGATCTCAGTAAAATTAACAAATATAAGGCGGAAGTATATGACGGTCACAGTATGACTTGCATTGTAATATTAAACTCCGATGCAAAAAAATCTATCATAAGGGTATCCAAAGCAGTTGATTTTAATAGTCTACACGATACAAAAAACATGTAGAGAATAACCGTGTATATATTAGTATTTTGTCGCAATGCTAATAATATATTTGTAATTTTAACCTTGAAATCTTTACATTTTTGATATTTTAAAAGAAAAATAGTGAAAATATTCCACAACTTACGAATTTGTGACGTACTTATGAAATGTACGTCACATTTTTTGTTCGTCATATTTACATTGCCTCCAAATTTTACGAAGCCATGGCACAATTTAGGCAAATTTAATGATGCAAAGATATTCCTGCCATAATACTTGAAGTGAGATAGTCTGCCTCACTAGAGTAAGCAAATGTTTGTAATGGCTGATAAGGATCTAGTTTGCTAAGTGATACGGTTTATTTGATATGGTGTTTAAAATGTGAGACACACTTTTCTCCATCACGGGAAAACAGTTGTTCAATGAACACACGTCACACACCGATATATTTATTCCTGCTCACGTGTGCATCCTTGATGCTATAGCTTAGATGTTGACTTTTTATCACAAGGCAGAAATGGATTGCATTGCACTTGTTAAATTAGAGAAAAAATCTTGCCACCAGCATTTATTTATTTATTTATTTATTTATTAGGAAATCTTACGGGATCAAGTCCCATTTACAGGTTCCTCAAAAGCTCACAAAGAAAACGGTTTAAAAAACACTGAACAAGACAGCACCAAACAGAAAATATTTACAAAACTAAAATCAAGTGTAGGACACACACAGACAAAAAACAAAGCAAACAACACAACAAGAACAGTCATTAAAAAATAACTTGTCTAATGTCAGACTTAAATGAGTCATTAAAAATATCAATATTATGATTATTACGAAACAATTCATTAAAATTACTCATACATCTGTTAAGAGGAGAAAATTTAAAAACATTGATACGGCTACGAGGTGGTCTGAATGTGGGACAGGTGCGCAAAAGTTTGCCAGGTGCATTAAAGCATAGCTTTGATAAAACATCTGGTAAATTATAAAATCCAGTTGCACACTTGTGTAAAAACATCATATCAAGATAACAGCGACGTTGCTCCAAAGTTGGTAAGTTAAACAAGGTACAGAGAGCTTCATACTGGTCAGCATGATATGAAATATGTGTTTTGAAGCACAAATAATTTATGAATTTACATTGAACATTTTCAAGTAATTCCATATCTGATTTTTGCCGAGGGTTCCAGACAACAGAACCATACTCGAGACAGCTCCTTACAAGAGAAGTATAAAGAGATTTAAAAGTTTGAACCTGAGTAAAATTTTGAGAGTTTCGTTTTATAAAACCCAACATTCTAAAAGATTTATTTACAGTAAGAGAAATATGATCTGAAAAACCTAAGTTTGAGCTTAAAATAACTCCCAAATCTTTAACTTTTTGCTGTCTATTAAGAATGATTTCTAAAATACAATAGTCAAAATGAATTAAAATCCTCTTGTTGGTAAAAGAGATCACAGAACACTTTTTGACATTTAAATCAAGTTTCCAAGATCGACACCAGATGGCGACTCCATCAACATCTTCTTGAAGTTTTAAACAATCTGAAATAATTTTAATAGGTCTAAAGATTTTAGCATCGTCTGCATATAAGAGAAACTGTGAATCTATAGAAACACCTGGTAAATCATTTACATAAACACTGAATAACAGTGGACCAAGTAGTGACCCCTGGGGTACACCCGATGATACTGGGCACTTCTCGGAAAAGCGACTATCAACAACTACTCTTTGTTGACGGTTACTTAAATATGATTTTAACAACTGTAGAACTTCACCAGAAAAACCATAACGTTCTAGTTTGTAAACTAATAGTCTATGATTAACAGATTCAAAAGCCTTACAGAAGTCAGTGTAGATGCTATCAACTTGTAGTTTCTTGTCAAAACAGTTAGCAAGAAAATCAACATAGGTTACAAGGTTAGTCTGAGTAGAGCGAGTCTTAATAAAGCCATGCTGTGAATTACATATATAATGTTCAACATGGTTAAATATATCATCAAAGATCACTTTCTCAAATGTTTTGCTTATTAAGGAGAGAAGTGACACTGGTCTATAGTTTGTAATATCACATTTGCTACCACTTTTAAAAATTGGAACAACATTTGCCTGCTTAAACCGGCTTGGGTCTTGTGACTCGTGCTTTCAGTAACTAAAGCTCTCGGTAGCACCAGTATTTGTTGGTAGTCTGAATTTGAAACAAGCATGGGCTTTACACCATGAGGCCAGGGGGAAAATGTTTCTCGGATTTCTTTTGTAAAGGTACAGACGCGGCGAGCGATGTTTTAAATTTTTTACGGTCAAACAATATCTCAAACTAGTCACGTGGTTACTGATAGATTGGAGTCTAGATTTTACAAACTGTCCACAATAATGGAGGCATAACATACACAGGCAATGTTGACAGAACAAATCCTGAGCACTTTTACATGCTCCCAGGGGAAAACAAGAAAAACTGTAAAAATGTTGACCACAAAACATGCCCTTAAAGCACCAAAAATAATTGCAATGTGGAAGTACATATTTTGCGCAACTAAAAACAATCCAAATATAATGGCTGTATATTAATAATGGTCTTCTTGCATATGCCGAGATTTACCGCTGAAATTTGATCTCATGCTTAGCTACAAAAGTCAGCATCTGTGACATTTCTCAGTAATTCAATAATTCCCTACATATTGTTACAGACAGTTTCCGATAGAGATATATCTGTCCTTGGAATATTAATATTGAAATTTATTTAATGTACAATACAAGCCTGCAACTTAAAAAAAAGTCAACATAAGAAACTCCTGTATTATACGCTGCAGCAAAGGAAGGACAATTCTGCAGTAAATACCTCTGCCATAACTCAGAGTACATACATAAAATGCACATGTGTAGTAACATATTCTCGATATATATATTTAATTTATATAATAATGTATTAATAAATTATATCGTACACTCACTTTCTGTCTGTCTGACTCTCTCTCTCTCTCTCTCTCTCTCTCTCTCTCTCTCTCTCTCTCTCTCTCTCTCTCTCTCTCTCTCTTATTTCAGTCGTTGCCTGCTTAAGTAACCCGTGTCAAAATAGTGGAACGTGTCTGGCACACCCGCTGCTTTCGCAAGGATACTTCTGCTTATGCGCACCAGACTTCATGGGAACCAACTGTGAACTTGGTAAGCGATAACTGTTTAAAGAACGTGCATCACACAAGGACAGTTGCTTTACTATTTTTGTATGCAGCAGCAATCTTATATTTTAGAGGGAACTCAAACTTAGTTGATAGTCGATATATACCATCATAATGGATAACATGACTAAAACATAGAATCACAGCAATTGTCAGCAGAAATTCTTGTTATGCAATTTTTGGCTCTCTCGAGGATACATGATGGGATTTCATAATGCCTTGGAGTGGTCAGACAAGACCTTTGATTGGATGCCAAGAAGAGACGTGCACGGAAAAGTCATCTCCCTCTTCTTTTTCTACATAACCCTGTTTGACGTGTTTGTGGACATCAGCGACTTGAAAAAAAAAACTGGTTTCACGATACGTTTTCAATTCATTCTTTATTTTCTAGACCACGTACCTTGTGATCCTAACCCATGCCTGAATAGCGGGATGTGTGGTCTTGTTGACGGCAATGAAGTGTGTATATGTCAGCCACCTTACGAAGGAGAACGTTGTGAATCTGGTGAATACTACATTTTTTCCTTTATTGAGTAGCCTATAGTCGATTTTTCTGCGCCAAGAACGTTTCCATTGAACTGTTTTTAAAACCGTGTTCAGCAGTTGGGAGCACTTCAACAATATCTTTTTTCTGCGATTCAAACTTTCTGTGGGATGTTAAATGGTTATTGACCACAAAGTCCAATCTGTTAATCAATTCCAACTGCTAGATAATGCAGTAAGATATCTATCTCTACGATTGCTAACCTTTTTATGTCAATTTTACAAGTAGAGTAGCTATTTATTCGCTATCCTGAGAAGGTTTACATCATATATATGTCTATATGTTTACCCATACAGTTAATCCATGCGGAAACAGACCTTGTCGAAACGGTGGAACGTGTAATAGAGACTCAAATCAAGGAGCAGGATTCAGATGTGCCTGTACAGAATATTTTGCAGGCGATTTCTGTGAAGAAGGTGAGTTCTTAGACTACTCTAAAAGTGAGCGCTGTCCTAACCTTTGGATTATCCCCAGCTTGGTAAATGACGTTCTTCATGGGAGAGAATAATAAATACAATCTTTTTCATGTATTTTCATTTGAAGTTTATGCATGTTTGAGTCAGCCTTGTCAAAATGGCGGAACCTGTCAACCACATCCTGTCCAAACTGGTGGCTACCTGTGTCTATGTGCGCAAGGATTCATGGGGACAAACTGTGAACAAGGTACGTGATTTGCATGGTGTAGTGCATGATCTTTCTCGAACAGGAAATACGTTACAGTGTGCGTAAACACCCCGACTTATGATAGTTTAGTTTGTAATCATAATCCTGTTTAATGTTAACCAACTCCGAGAACATCCAACTTATCATGTATATCCTTACAGTTCATGAGTATATTGTAGCCGATCATTGTTTAGAAAAGACATGTACTTAAGAGGTATTTTAACAAATAGACGATGCTTGAAAATGATAGCACACATGCATTTTCAGCTTGATTTTCCCTACAGTCTTTACAATACATATAGATCGCATAGCGAATGCAGGAGCTCTTCACAAGTACTATTACAGGTTTCAGCACTTGAAAAAACTTTGGAAGCATGCCATACACCACTTCCCCTTCTAATGACCCGAAAAGAAGTTCAACGACCTTTCTGTACTATGTCGTGATTCACCAAGCCGATCTATCCTACGAAGAACCATCAACATGCAAAGAATGGATTATTATTATTGTTACTGACGGAGAACAAATGATGAAATAATACTCACATGAAACTATGTTACCGTGTTATGTTGATCTATTGTCATCGCAGAAATGACATTTATTGTATGCATTTTTGTTATATGGTCTTACAGGTAATTCACAATGTAGTCCTAATCCTTGCCTAAACAACGGAATTTGTGCTGTGTCTAGTGGTAATGAACTCTGTATATGCGTGGGACTATTCGAAGGAGAAAGATGCGAAATCCGTAAGTTATATATTTCACTGTTATCGATATGTACACAAGAAGGAGTGTTGATCTCACTGCAGCATGTAATAGACTGATGGATATTCTTGTTTTTAAATATTAGAATAAGGAAATACTCTAATAAACATATGCCAGCATCATAAAAGAGGTTATTTATCCATACTGAATGACTATTCGGAAAAAATTGACATCGGATACGGCAGAAGAGTGAGGAGTGTTAATTACATCAACGTGGTAAATTATTGGTGACATTTTCTTACTGGCGATTCTTTCTTAATTTTATTATTGCAGTAAATCCATGTAAGAGTCAACCGTGTAAAAATGGTGGAACATGCGTTCAAGAATCCGGCAGGGAATACAACTGCTTATGCACTCAGTACTTTACTGGAACGGAGTGTGAACAAGGTAAACTGCGCCAAGTGAATTTTTGGCTTGCTGTTTACTTGTTTGTGATTTCACAATATCATATGACAACATTATACCCCGATCAACTCCTTTGATTTTACTCACGTTTGAGTTTTTGTTTGAATTTTAGTGTACGCATGTTTCAGTCAACCGTGTCAGAATGGCGGAACATGTCAACCCCATCCTATCCAGTCAGGGGAATACTTCTGTTCATGCGCAGAAGGGTATGCTGGGAAGAACTGCGAACAAGGTAGATTGTTTTAACAGGTCCGCAAAGATAATACGACACATTTAATAGACAACTAGTTTTAGAAATGATTTAGTGTTCGCAGGTCAATATTGTTGATAACAATTTCGTATGTATCAATGGAAAACTATAACTTACGGTAGAGTTTCCGATCATACAGACTTCATGTAAACAAATAAACCATGTTTTAAATTCCACATTACAATATTTCAGCTCTTTGAAAAATATATTAAATGCGGAGCTATATGAGGAAATTAGTGTCAACAGATTGTCCGAACAGCTACCTTATCGATGGTTAATTACGTTGCGTTTAAGGTGACCTGCTTTGCGTACCCAATCCTTGTCTAAATGATGGAATATGTGCAATATCAAATGGAAACGAGCTATGTGTATGTGTAGGAGTCTTCGAAGGAGAGAGATGTGAAATATGTAAGTAAATTGTGACTCTCTAGTGCTTTTCTTATTGTAAACTTCAGAAGTACGTCGATTAACAGTCGTCCAGGATATTAAAAAAAACCGGAGGATTACGAATGAGACGGCAATTGTGAAGTTTAGTACACTTGAATTACGGTTTCCTTTTCATGTATAGCACAATTAGCAGTGTCTTGACTTTTAATAGATGAACAGTCAGGTACCTACAATCAGTCAGCACGAGGCGCAAAACAGCATTTCTATAAACAATTTTCTTTCATTGTAGTTAACCCATGTGAGAGTCAACTTTGTAAAAATGGCGGTACATGTAGCTCGGACTCAACCGAAGCCAGAGGATACCGATGCACGTGTACACAATATTTTCATGGAGATGACTGTGAGCAAGGTAAGATAATATCGAGGTTGCAAAATAAGTAAGTTTTAAATACCAGGCATGCTTAGCCAGAATGTGATACGATTCGACTTTCTAACTGAGATATTTTGTGTTCATATATATTTTCAGCTTATGCATGCTCCAGTCAGCCATGTCAAAATGGCGGAATATGCCAAGCACACCCTGTCCAATTGGGGGGATATTTCTGTGCATGCGCACAAGGCTTCACGGGGACGAATTGTGAGCAAGGTAAGTATGGCGCATGTAATTTTTATCGGGTTATCAATCCTGGGCATCTGTATTTGGATTTTCATTCTGTGTAATCTGTAAAGTCACATTAACTGTTTAATAATGGAATTCTAGTAAGCAAAGCTTCGCTAGACTTGAAAAACAGTCACCGAAAAATGATGCGTTTTGTTATTATAAGCTTTCTAAGTGTATTTACAGAACTTATAGAACAACTATTGAATGGACTGTTAATTAATCATACTGTCTATAAATGTTTTTGCAGGGGAAGTCTGCAATCCAAACCCTTGTCAGAATAACGGAATCTGTGCCATATCCGAGGGAAATGTAATTTGTGTATGTGATGGGTCTTACGAAGGAAACAGGTGTGAAATATGTGAGTATAGGATGAATCGCGGAAGTGAATCATATCCAATCATTTCCAATGATTGTTTTCCAATGATTGTTTCTTGTAGGCATAGTAAAACGCAGAAAGTGTGTGACCTGATATTAGATGTTCGATTTACTAAAACGATTCTAGTATTCTAGTAATATAAAAATTCAACCAACTAATCGATTCAGAAATCATGTTTCATTTTACATTGTCCATAACACACAGGACACACTTACATGAACGCTCCGAAGTCATTTTAATGCATGATTTAGCGAACCAACGTTTGATGTAACTTTGAATCTGTAGTATACACTGAGCACTGATAAGCTCGCATCGTCTTTTTCACGTACAAGAAAAGTATCACGATGAATGATACTAACGTGACAAATCTCCCAAAAGTTCAAAATTAAACTTTTCATACTTGAGACCTATACCGTTGCGACTAATTATACGGCTACAGCGTCTCTGACTATACAATACAAAAAAATATTCCACTTTGAGCGTTTATTCCAGTAGGGTTTAACAATCTTTGAGCAGAATAACGTCTAAATGTGCTTTTGTTTTAGTTAATCCATGCAAAAGTCAACCATGTAGAAATGGCGGAACCTGCATGCAAGATACAGTCCAACCAAGCGGGTATAGCTGTCTATGTTCAGAGTATTTTTCAGGCGTGGAATGCGAACAGGGTAAGACATCCTTTTGTTACGAGCAATTTACCCTCCTGCTCACTCACGATAGACTTGGAAAATATTACTCAATTTTCATGTAACAATTTTTTTTACCTGCAGTGCTCATGATATGACTCTTGTTTTATACTGGTGAAGTAACGTAAGTGGTTATGTCTGACTGGATTAAGGAGTATAATTTATCTCATGCGTTCAAATTCTTTCTTCCAGTTTATGCGTGCTTTAGTCAGCCTTGTCAAAATGGCGGATCGTGCCAGCCACATCCTGTACAGCTTGGCGGATATCTGTGTACGTGCGCTCAAGGCTTTGCTGGGACGAATTGTGAACAGGGTAAACGTTTTATACTGCAACTTACCAGATCTATGATGAGAAGGTTCTTCGTCTCTATAACATGCCTTTATTGCAATGCCTCAGTGTAGACAGAAAGCAGATTGACATAAAAGTTTGTCCTTTTGTATGGCTTACAAATCAATACGGACAAAAACATAGCATCAAAAATGACCATTTATTCAAAAGCTATATATAAATTGTATACGAAAAAGTATAGAAAGATGTTTCTTCACCGACAAAAGATTGATAAGTTTGGAATAAATATTCTTCTTCTCATAGGTAGCTCACTTTGTGATTCAAATCCATGTCTCAACAACGGACTTTGCGCGGTATCAGAAGGACGCCAGCTCTGCATTTGTGTAGGACTGTACGAAGGAGAGAGATGCGAAGTTTGTAAGTACTAAGTCGGAATGATACATGTATACTTAAAATAGGATTTACTTCAAGAAGATGTGAATCGTATCTCCCTCCCTCCCCGACAAGCTTTGAAGTACGCAAGTAACTAGAAAACAATGTATACAGCATGTATATTACACTTTTTACAGTGAAAATACGCAAGATGTACTGCTTCCAAAACTGCCATGTCAGGACTCGTTTGAAACACTTTGTCCTTGACGCAATGAGGTTTAAATTATGTCCTGGATACTTTACCAAATTTCAAAATGTAGATACTTCTCCCGTAAGCTTGCCTAATACTATATTTCCGTTTCAGTAAATCCATGCAACAGTCAACCCTGTAAAAATGGTGGTACCTGTGTGCAAGATTCTAGTACTAGTGAGTCAAAGGGATATCGATGCCAGTGTTCTCAATATTTTTCAGGAGAAGAATGTGAACGAGGTGAGATACTTGTAATATTGAAAATTGCTGCCTCAAATACATTATTATACATACATACCTTGGTAAGGTAGCACATTTACAATACCATGAACGTATCTGTTGCCTTTCAGTCTACGCATGCATCAGCCAACCTTGTCAAAATGGCGGAACCTGCCAGCGTCATCCTGTAGAGATTGATGGATACCTGTGTTCGTGTGCGCAAGGATTCAGTGGAACAAACTGTGAACAAGGTGCGTATAAGGCTAAGAATTACGACATTTTAAGTGTTTTGATACTGATATATATTACTTCATGCAAAAGTCGTACATTAATGTCCATGTATCTTCGATTAGGGACCCCGTTGTGCAATCCAAACCCATGCTCTAACAACGGGGATTGTGTTGTTGCGGACGGAAGCGTACGATGCATTTGCCGGGGACCATACGAAGGAAACCTCTGTGAAATCTGTGAGTACATTAATGTCAAATTAAGTATCAGACCTGTACCCACATAATGAATTTGTCATTTGTTTCGTTCGTAATGCTTAATAGGAGGGTTAAAGGGGATTCGACAGTCAGTGAAAGTGACTATCAATAAACAATATATACTAAGAGTATGGTAACAATGAACAAAATGCTCATTGTCTTTATTGATATAAAGTTAAGAAAAGCGGAAAATTGCGGGTTATTTTGGCGGATGCTTGAATTTTCAATTTTTTTGTGCTTCAGTTGTCTCATGATACTGTTACTAGATCAATGGAGTACAAGGGCCGCTGAAAATTCCTTCGTTGTGCATGCGTATTACTAACTGTGGAGAATCATTTTGACTACAACTATGACGTAGGAATCTGGAGTAAAGCGATACTTTCACAAACTTATTGTATAGTGAGTCTCTTGTCCATGTCCGTCTTGCAGTCAATCCTTGCATTGCTAGTGAACAGCGGTGTGAAAACGGCGGTACCTGTCGTCAAGAGACGAGTCTTCCGAGAGGATACAGTTGTTCTTGTTCACAATTCTTTACAGGAGAAAACTGCGAACAAGGTGAGGTTTAACAAATCGCTTCGCTTTTCATGTTTGATATATTTTTGAGCACTCCATTGTCAGCACCATATGTTTTTAAAGGGATCACAAAAATACGCACAGGGCGAGAAAAAAATATTTTTCCTAAGTTGAATGAGAGAATTGTATACTATCACATAGCATAAAATAGTCGTGAGAAATTAGATGGACAGCAAACATACTATGACCACTTGTTTGCTCATACATACCCTCCAGTGGCGGTGTAGTGTTCAGATTTTGTAAGCGCACTCCTACTGCTTGGAATGTGAGACCTATAGAGGGTCAATACTTATCAAAACAAAAAATGATGGCATACAATAGATTGATTCCCTTCTGAAGATTGAGGACTAGTGCGTCCCTTTGTGGTCCCAGAAGGTGCGTTCATACAGATGGCGTTAGGCATAAGCTTATATGGGCAAATACAGTTGCGTATTTATTGGTCAACAGTCAGATGGATTATAACGCAAAATTCATTTAAGCTCAAATCATATATGTTTACTTGTAACATAATGCTATTATTGATAGTTGAAGAAGTTTAATTTTCAAAATTTTGCAAAAAGTATGTATGATACGCACTGTCGTCATGCTTCTTCCACCAGGAATTCCAACACTTATCTCCTCAAACCGATGGGCTCAACCCAAATACGATATGGTTTTCTTCGATGAATCTAAATCTTTCGTTTTTACATGACAAAGTCTGAGTCATTCATGAAGTTGCCTTTTCCAAATATTTAGCCGTATGGTTTTCTTTTACTTCAACTGTAGTGTACGCGTGCGTGAGCCAGCCATGTCAAAATGGCGGAGCTTGTGGACCACATCCGGTACAGCAAGGAAGTTACTTCTGTTCATGCCAAGCTGACTTTACCGGGATCAACTGTGAACAAGGTAATTCAAGCTTCTACTAAATCTAAAAGGTCTTGACGGCGAATCATACTATTTGCAGAGCCTCTTACTCAGCACATAACTTTTATCTCAATAGCAAACCTAGCCTGTGATTCCTCGTTATGCCAGAATGGCGGAGTTTGCGTCATCTCGGAAGGCAGGATGACATGTGTGTGCAGCGGACCGTATGAAGGAGACTTGTGTGAAAGATGTAAGTTTCTTTAAACTTTATATGATGAACTTGCCGTGTTACAAACATAAACATTTCCTTATACAGAAGAACATAAAACATCGTGCATGGCAGGCGGTTTACCGTAAGGGTGGTCAGTTCTTTGGGTTTCTGCGGTATAATAATGACCTATTTTTATCTGCGATGCATTTTGGCCCATTCATTTTATTCTGGCTGTAACAATCTGTAATCATTATCTGACAGTTGCTCCATGCTCAACCCAACCTTGCCAAAATGGCGGAAACTGTGAAGTAGACCCAAGTCAGCAGAATGGATATCGATGTTCCTGCTTGCAGTGGTTTTTCGGGCCGAATTGTGAAGAAGGTGAGTTTTCCGAGCAAAAATCATGATACTTTTTTTTTATAAATTTAGTTCTACAATATTTCCCTTTCGTGTTTTCAACGTTGTAAACAATGCGTATTACTTTCTTATCTTTCAGTGAATGCCTGTTTCAGTCAGCCTTGTCAAAATAGTGGAACATGTCAGACCAGACAAAATGGTGGATATAGCTGTTTGTGTATGCAAGGTTTTACTGGGACCAACTGTGAACAAGGCAAGGGGCTCTTCCTCGTCTCTGTAAATAACGCACACAAAGGCGTTTTATAAAGTAATTTATTCACTTTGCAAGTTGCTTCTTTGTGGGTATGATAACGATTCCGTTAATGAAGATTGAAATTGACACACAAAGCCGGACAGGTAGGCAGACAGACTGACAGTTTCTTCGCACAAGTTCCAAGTTTATGTGATGGAAAATGTTATCTCATTTCCAACAGGTGAGGTATTTTGCGAACCGAACCCGTGTCAAAATGGTGGCGCATGTGTAATATCTGGCGGTAGAGAAATCTGCGATTGTGATGGGCCTTACGAAGGCGAATTTTGTCAAATATGTAAGTTCACTATTTCGTACAAGAGAAACGCCTTGTAATTTATACCGACATGCATTACAATTGCCCTACGCAGAAAAATTATTTTCATACAATTTTTCTAATTAGTTACAGTTTCCTTGTAATTTACAGTATATATTTAAAACAGGGTTCAACTGGTTGTCAGCATTTGTATATCTTACATGGACAGCAAACTCATGCAAAAAGACAGGAATTCATCGATGATTGCCATATTGCTGTCTCCAGCTATATAACTTCATTCAATTTTTCTTTGATATCTCCTCCCAGACAACCAATGTCGAATACGACCCTGCCAAAATGGTGGCACATGTACCTCTGATCTGACTAATAACCAAGGTTATAGATGCTCATGCTTGCAATGGTTTATGGGAGACAATTGCGAAGAGGGTGAGAAATAGATTCATAATGCTCAAATAGTCGGATTTCAGTGTTTTTCATAGTTTATACCCTTATAAATCAGGTCTATTATTTAAGTAGCGTGATTAAGGGACCGTGCAGCAATATAGAGTGCAGTCAGCTATTTCCTCTATGAACAAATATTATAAAACTACTGAAACTGACAGCTTCAGTTCTAAATGAACCAAAAATTAAAAAGTGTAAAGCATATGATATACTCAGCTGAGCAGCTGTACGCGGTTGTGAGTTGTCGTACGCGTCCTGTTAAATTGCACTCTTCGGTTGAAAGCAGTTAAAGCAAACAAAAGCAAGAAGTCCACGGTAGCACGTTTAAAGGAAATCTGAGTGTTCCATTGGCTAACAGCTTATATTCGAATTCAATCACTGCACTCCACCGTACTTATGGCTAAAACACCCTTTGTAGAACACTAAAACACCCTTACTAGAAAATTTGACCATCACAACTGCATAATCGATTAATTACACAACAATTACAGAGGGTTCCAAACGAGCATTTAATAACACAACAGTTCTGGAAAGTTGTCACTTAAAACGTAGCAAATCTAAAATTAACTAACTTGTATAAAGACACCATTTTCTTGAATATCTTATTTGTTCTGTCATCGAGAGAAAATTACCTTATCATCACAAAAGCGATCAGGCCAATTAACATGCACTAACTTTTGATTCGCTTTTGTCTACAGTTAACCCATGTTTCACAAGTCCTTGTCAAAATGGCGGAACTTGCAATTCTGATACGTTGCAGCCAGGAAACTATGCTTGCTCGTGTGTTCAAGGATTTATCGGGAACAACTGTGAACAAGGTAAGTCAGTTGTACTTATATTTTTGAAGGCACACACTGTAGTTATTATTTTTATTACCAAGTATTTGTTGACATTCGATAGTAATCCATCAAGCAATACCTGCTTCTGTTATGACCGAATATGATTTTGGAAGACGTTTGAATGACAGGGACGCTTGTATCTTACAGTTGACCCGTGTCTTTTAACACGACCTTGCCAAAACGGCGGAACCTGCACGCGAAACCCGGCTGTGATAGGTGGATACAGCTGTACATGTATGCAAGGATTCTCTGGTCAAAATTGTGACAGAGGTAGGACTTTTTAGTTTTGAATTCTAGTTGTAATCTCTATCTCTATTTGTACCTTCGTTTATATATCTATCCGTCTGCCAGTCGTTCTGTCTCATTCGCTCCCCAGAGTTTCAGGGAAAGATAAGAATCACTGACAAGAATCAATGACATAATTTTCTTCTTCACACAGCCAATCCATGTCTTCTGTCTTTCCCCTGTCAAAATGGCGCCACCTGTCGTCCCGATGAGAGTATGACTGAAGGGTACAGATGCACTTGCGTAGAAGGATACACCGGGCCACGTTGTGAGCAGGGTGAGGAAAATAAGGTGTTGTGGGGCGTTTTACTGCAAGAATATATAACGTGTTATTAGTATGAGTGTAAACATATATGTATCTTGACAACAGAAGTAGCATAAATATCAAATGAAACCTTTGATTCCTGTGTGAATAGAATTTATCGGTCAATGACGATATGTCTATTGTTAAAGTTGGCTTTAGACTCACCCATCATTTACATGTTTTCTATTAACAGTGGATCCGTGTCAATCTCAGCCCTGTCAGAATGATGGGATGTGTTTTCAAGATGCGACTCAATCCGGAGGATACAGATGTAACTGTCTGCAAGGTTTCGCAGGAATGAACTGTGAACAAGGTGAGTCGTGTAGATTCACATATTGATTTTTTCGGACGTGCAGGAAAATGTTGTTATTGGTCACAATTCCTCACATGGCCTTATTTTTCGTTATCACCTGATGATCAATCGAGCACGGGGTTTGTAATACTGCTAAATCACTGAGGTGAATATAAAGTTTGTGTTTATTTGCCTTGAGGACTCCGATACACATAACTAAAACATTTTTCTCTAATTTTGCACACAGTAAACCCTTGTCTGGTTTCTCGACCATGCCAAAATGGCGGATTATGTTTACCGGATTCCGGTCAATCGTCTGGATATATTTGCTCTTGCTCTCAGGGCTTCACTGGGCAGAATTGTGAACAAGGTATTTGAGACAGCAACACCGGTAGTAATGACATTTCTAATAGATAACACAACTCTTAAATAAGTTTTCCGTATTATAGGTGCTTTTAGTTCTCCGTACTATAGGTGCTTTACCACACCACGTCCCCGTGATGTAACCAGTAAGTCTTATAGTAGTATAGTCTTTTGCTCTACTGTGTGGGACTCTAAATCAGATAGTAAATATTGCTGCTTTATATGAAATGGGGCTTCATAGATACTGAACATTATACCACAGTAGCAGTAGAGCAGCTGACTTTTCCCTTAATAGCACATGTCACAAACATCATATGTTTGTACTATGATGTAATGTATTGGTATGTCAAAGTCCTTTTGCTTCGAATATGGAGGGATTAACGCCTTTCTTCAAGCAAAAGTATCACAAAACCTATATGATTATCACCATCATTATCTTTATCATTATCACCACTACCACACCACCACCATCATCATCATCATCATCATCATCATCATCATCATCATCATCATCACATTTTAGCGAGTACTTTCCTCACTGGCGCTGAACAATGTTAATCGCAAAATACTCTCTGAAAGAGATCTGTTTTAAGTTTAGACTTGGCGCTTTCCACCATTTTATGTTATAAACAATAAACATACTTATGGAGGAGACATGTCTCGTGTCGACATCTGCATTCATTGTTATTTAGCTATTGACTTGAATCTCCATGATTGTATTTCAAACCCTGCTGTCCTTGTATCGCAGTTGACCCCTGTCTCATAGCGACACCGTGTCGAAACGGCGGGACGTGCTTCCAGGACTCCATCCAACCAGGAGGGTACAGATGTTCTTGTTTCCAGGGATTTGCAGGAGTAAACTGCGAGCAAGGTAACTAACGTGATAGCAGTGAGGCCGTAATGGGAAAATAAACGTTTTATTTCTCATACAGCCTCGGAGTTCCAGAATCAGAAGTGACTCTTCACTTAAATCAAAGTTCTCTGTCACCAAAACTTACTCACAGTCACATGAAGAACAACGTGATTTGACATTCCATTTCTAACTCAGGAGAGTAGCATTGTCCATTCGACAGGTCTCGCCAATAACGATGACATATTCTTTTAACAACATTTACTGTAATATGTTTCAAGCGTTCAATAAATATTGCGCGAAGTTCAATTTGCAATCGTATTATCTGAATTGTGATTTCAAAATGTTTAATGGCATATTCGGAATTGTCTATTATGAAAACATAACTTGCAGGTATCTTTATTGACATTTTAGTCTTTATTTTTGCATAATTTAGCGTACTAATTCAGTGTACCATCCACTAAAATATGAACGTAATTCAGACCTTGAAGCCGTTCAATGACTGAAGAGGGACATCTTAAAACGTCTTTAAATATTCTAACTTAAATCCCCACAGTCAATCCCTGTGTCATCTCACAACCGTGTCAAAATGGCGGAATGTGCTCGCCCGACTCTAGCCAAAATGGCGGATACAGTTGTTCCTGTCCAAGTGGGTTCACTGGACAGAACTGCGAAGGAGGTAAAGTGCCTGCGCAATTATTCACCGCAAGACGCCGATATGCAAACAAAATTCATTTATTTCTTTCAACTTTACAGCTCCATCAGCTGCAATATTTGACGTGTTTTCTATTATTCCTCATCTGCGGGCGAAAAAATCTCGACCTACTCCAAAAACAACATTGGAATGCCAGTTTTCAGCTTGTCCAGTGGAACACAGCCTGTACTTGTGCAATGTCTAATGTCTTATTGTATAGAAT
Organism: Ptychodera flava; assembly: GCF_041260155.1. NCBI lineage: Eukaryota > Metazoa > Hemichordata > Enteropneusta > Ptychoderidae > Ptychodera > Ptychodera flava. The sequence continues at coordinate 10,925,700 of NC_091939.1, forward strand.
TCGTTTCGCCTGCAAGACTAATACTTTTGTATTACTTTAAGGGAGAGAGAAAATACTGTGCTTGTTTTCCAGATCAAAGATAATGTAAATGCCGTCACAAGTTACAGCTATTTTTCATTTATGATGTCCCTTGAAAGCTCAGCCAGAAAAAAATATGTTCCGTCAAACATGTTCGTTTAGGATACTCAATTCAACATGGTTTGCACTTACTTTCAGATAGTAAAATACTGCAATAAAAGGTTATATCGATATCCTTCTCGTATATTGTTCATATGAACTTGTGACACTTTGACCTGACAAGTCTTATTGTTTACTGCTCGTTCTTTGTACATCGCGAACAGTGAACCCATGTGTCGTCAGCGAGCCCTGTCTAAACGGCGGTACCTGCTCACGTGATTCGACCCAACCAGCTGGCTATGTATGCCTCTGTCCTCAAGGATTCACGGGCCTAACCTGCGACCAAGGTAATGCACTAAATATTCAAGGGAACGGGAAAGTATAATAGCCCTGCTATAAGATATTTAAGAAGGCACGATCGCTCATGTGACCAGTGAATAAAGAAAAGAGAAATCACAAAGTGTTGTTATGTGGCCGCAAATCAGAACCCACAGCAATTAATCTCAGTAGACTGAAGCAACTATTTAGCAGCCATCATTTCATAGTATTTCAGTTCGCGAGCACGGATGTGAGTGAATACAGCGTCCTAAAACGTTAGGTATGAAACACTCATTCCGTTTGTTACTTCGACGCTTTCGCTTCCTTCCTAACAGTGAACCCATGCCTCCTATCTCAACCCTGTCGAAATGGCGGTACGTGTACACCGGACTCTAGCCGACCAACCGGGTATTTGTGTGCTTGCTTTCAATACTTTGAAGGGGAGAATTGCGAACAAGGTTGGTAAAAATAATCACAAATAAAGTTTTTCATAATACTGACAGGAATACGCCCTATTGTACTATTTGAACACCTAAGCATCCAAGGCGCAATAGAAATAATGTGTTCCGGGACAGCTGTATGTACGAAAGTTTCGACACGAGCAAACCTCAGTTATCCTGTATTGTGCTGTATAAACTTTATAGTAGTCACGTGTCTGTATGTCAATCACTGTTTCATACATTTTAATTCACGTGCTTTTCTCTCAACACAGTCAATCCTTGTCGCATCTCATACCCATGTCAAAATGGAGGCACATGTTCGCCTGATCCTACCCTTAACGAAGGATACAGATGTGTCTGTTCTGAAGGCTTTGCGGGGCATAACTGTCAAGAAGGTGAGTGACCTAACCGGTGTTTTGCTCTTATAGGTCCACTGGCGGAAAGTGACGGCTGTACAGTATTTACGTCCGTTATTGTTAGTTTTGAATGAAGCGTCAGATTCAGAGACAACCAAATAGTTTTCCTCCTATAAACGCATTTATTATAGCGGTATATATTAACCTAGTCTAGAAAATCTGTCGCGATTTTTACGGAGCGCCCTCTGAGTGACCGATCTTCCAGTCTAACTTTCAATTAAAGCAACTTGGAGTTTTAAAATTGCATCAATTTTACTTTGCAGTTAATGCATGTCTCATTTCCCAACCGTGTCAAAATGGCGGATCTTGCTCACCCGATTCAACTCAGGTTGACAGATACAGGTGCTACTGTGCGCAAGGATACACTGGCTCACACTGTGAACAAGGTATTTACAATCACCCTGTACAATGGCTTTCTTGGTAAATAAAGTTAGTGCCAAGTGAATATGATCTTCAATCATCCATTTCGGAGTGAAGTTGAGCTATAAGACTTTGAAAAAGCCAATACTCAAACATAATATGCGGCAAAAAAATCCAACTTTTGATAGGATAATAATTATATGATAATTAAAGTGTACGGCGTTTTCATAGACCGATGCTTCAGAACGGGGAAAAATTCAAATGCGTTATTATGAAACGTGTCGTTAGTTAAACAGTCCACTTGGATGTTTGATTGTACTTTCATTTCGAATTTCTGAACGACTGCCGCGAAAACAGACAAGGTATAAAGCTCTTTGCATTTTTCAACTTTATCAACAGTGAATCCATGTGCCCTCGGCCAACCCTGCCAAAATGGCGGAACTTGTACTCGCGAACCAAGCCGTACTGGAGGATACCAATGTTATTGCCCGCTGGGCTTCGCAGGCGTTAACTGCGAACAAGGTACCGTATCAAACATTTTGCGCTCTGACTCAAACTTATGTCGCCTCTTTGGATGTCGAGTGTATTTTACAACGGCAAAAGATATTCATCTAGCTCAATAACTGGTTGTGAGCACTCTCAGCGCATATCAGTATCTCACGAGCAAGGGCTAACAAACCAAGTTTCATTAATTTTTCGATGTTGTATATGCACAACATAATCTCAAGTTCATCATCGGTTTAGTCCAGTTCATTCGTAACATGATCAATCTAAGTGGGAGTCCTGCTGACTGCACCTCCAAAGCTGTCCGACCCATCGTATGAAAAATATAATGACGAGGATGAAATTATCACATAACCGTAATATATCGTATATCTTATGCAATATCTCTAAAATTATAGTCTCACCTAAGCTTATACATGTATATTCCTTAATAGATTTCTTCATGCTGTTTTCTGACCACCGTTGACTGAGAAGTAGGGTTTTTTTCTATAATCTATGAAAGACATGCGCTTGATGGTTCTTTTAACATTATTTGTTTTCGTCGTTTGTTCGTGCAAAAATCGAATCGAACGTACAGGAGACCCGTGTTACAGTCAGCCATGCAGAAATGGTGGCACCTGCTCACGTGACCCCAGCATGCCCAGTCGTTACGTGTGTGCCTGTACTTCAGGTTTCACGGGCTCGACGTGTGGCCAGGGTAGGTACAGGAATTCGCTCTTCAATAGTCTGTACGTTAGACAACGGCAAATGTTGTTGGTCGTATATACGGGTGCGTTGTATCACTAGACAGGTAAGAATTCCAGCAGGGATGCTAGTGTGAATATTTATGGCGTGTATCAGAGCTAATTGTCTCACTGAAAGATAATTGTGTACCACGTGCAAGTTACTTTGATTAATATTATGTAATTAAACGCTGAGACAAAAGAAATCATAAAACACCGATGCGACAAGTGTTTCCCTTGTCAGATAAATTATCACGGTTTCTTTGCAGAAGACAAACTCCACCGTATTTTGAATCTGAGTGAGAACCGGTAAAGCACGCTATGAACCGATCTAATAATCTATTTTGAAAAAAAAACACCAGTAATTTTTTTATCGTGTAATCAATTGTTGTATCCTTTTACCATCGGCAACAGTGGCAAAATGATGTAAAAAGCCAGAGGAACTGTTGGAACTGTTGGAACGATTGCAACCATTTCTTGCTGACGTTACATACTCACCCTTCTTTTACTATTATATTTCTATTATATATTCAAAGAAAACCGATGCCATACGCTTCGACCGTGCAAAAATGGCGGAACTTGTGAAATTGATCCCACTCAGCCTGGCGGGTATACATGTTCGTGCACAGAACAGTTTGTAGGCGAGAAGTGTGACATAGGTGGGTATAGACACTAACAGTGACATTTCATCGGGTTTGGTTTTGGTCTGTAGTGTGCAAGTATGATGTGTTAAGAAGTAATGGATGCCAAAATAAGTATGATGGTGAGTTATCTTTACACATACGTTACATATAATATGTATGTCATAATACTTGTGGTAAATGAGAGACCTTTTTCTGACGTCTGTCAGGTCCGTGTAAAGAGTAACTTTGCCGTGTTCTATGCACCAAAAAGTAACAATTTAATGAACACAACTCCATTTTGGAAAAGGGTGACCTAATTTTCCCAAAGGAACTTCGATGATGACGGAACAGTTTGACATGATGAACGGCTCATGGCACCTAACATCATGAGTGGTTGTCTGATTCTAGGCTCTCCATGTGCCAGCCAACCTTGTCAAAACGACGGGACTTGTGAACGAGACCCGGTCCGCGAAGACTTTTATGTTTGCTTGTGCTCATCGTTCTACATTGGAAAGAATTGTGAAGAAGGTTTGTATCTGTCCGCTAATTCCTCAAAAACTCCTGTTCATAGAGCAGAAATATCAGTGTGTTTACGTTGCACCTGACGATAAGTAACTGACCCAGTTTCCACCATGTCGATTGTAATATTGCAGCAGACTGGTTATCTCCACAGTTGACTATGCAAGTCCTCAAACGAGTGGATGAGATATTGTTCAGTAAGAATATAATATGCTAAACAGAAGCCAGTTGAGAATCATTGACATCAGCGATAGACCATAGGGCTCAGAAACTAAAATTTCACTCCTTTTCACAGTGGACCGCTGTCTCCGCTACCAACCTTGTAGGAATGGAGGAACTTGCCACAGAGATCCGGAAAAGACAGAGGGCTACTTCTGCTCATGCGTCCTCGGATACATTGGTTTCAATTGTGAACAAGGTCAGTCACCCCATGCAATTGAGATGATTGGTCCGCAGCTCGCCGAAAGATATGATGTCATTGGTCATAGGATGTACGCACCTGTCGTACAAAGTCATAGAATGGTCTTATAAATATGGAGAAATGGGCAAATCGCACACAGTCTTGCAAGACCGATGAGGGCGTCTTCACTTGTTTATCCAATGTGGTCGGTGTTAGTCCGTTGCTTGGTTTGTCGCTAAAATTGTACACAGCCATTCGGTCACCAATCCACTGGAGACACCAGTTTCGTGTTATTATAAGGCACAGCCTGTCGTCGAAAAAAACAATGAAAACAAAGAATTAAAAACTGACATAACCTACTCAACGATAATTGCATATCACTGGCCGAAATTCCCACAAAAAGTTTTTTAAATTGCTGGCCACCTTATTCTATCTTTCTGCCATATCAAAATCTCAACACTTAAAACCCAAATAGGCAAAAAACCGACAAATTTATTCAAACTCGACACGTGCTTCCAAGAGGACGGGAACAGTGGGCTTGTATGTTTGGGGTTGAAACGTAGCGGTCCGGTAAGTCTCGGACTGATTCCTTGCCCTTTTCTGCATCTAGCTGCGCCATGCTCATATCTCACTGGTGCAGGGAACTAGACAATGGAGCGGTATTAGGTTGTCTGTAATTTGGACCATTTCTCAAAGATTTCTGAGGTACGCCGATTGCGCAGTATGCATGACAGGCGCTGAAACTCATGACTGACAGTTCTGCTGACGCGATGTTGGGTTTGTTTGCAAAGCATATGTAACTGCATGCTGTTTATGCTTTGGTTGTCGTGATCTTTGTCCTCATGCTATATTACAACACCATATGTATGTACAGGTTATTATATTGCAAGAGAGAGCATTCAAAGGCACTTACAGAGGCGTGTACTTCAGCAAACCAGATATAAAAGTAGTGACAACATAAAGAAATAGCGAATACAGCACAGTAAATGTTCCTCAAAATATGGAATATCCATCACTCATTCCTATATTTATGCGATCGAAGTTAATTTGTATACGTCAATGACTAATCGTGACTATTTATTCCAGCTGATCCGTGTGTGACTAGGCAACCCTGCCAAAACGATGGAACTTGTCAGGTTGATTCAGAGGAACAAGGGGGATATGTTTGCACCTGTCATGTTGGCTTTACAGGGAAAAATTGTGACCAAGGTAATAATATACCGCTATGATTTGATGCCCATCTAACCTCTGCTTGTTGAGTTCACGAAATTTTCTAGCCTTCAACAAGAACGTATGATGCAATTTTTTTCAGTGAAAGTGCCATCGCACTTGTACTTGGACTGTTGATGTATACTTACGGCAATGTCGCAATTTCAGATTAAATTAGTTTTGAATCGAATATTTTTTTTTATTACCTGTTGTCCGAAAATGGCAGTGAATTGTACAATGTCGTTGATAATGTGTGCTGTTTTGCTCAGCCTTTCTTTTGTACGCTTGTGTTTTCCAGCACAACGTACTTGCCCAGATATATACAGAGGCCTTTGTCTTAACGGCGGTGTATGTTTTGTGAGCGACGACGAAGAACTTGGATATGTTTGCACTTGCCCAGACGGGTTCAATGGTATAAACTGTGAAATGGGTGAGTTCTCTCGTAAGTCTCCGATCGGATCAAAACCTCCAAATGACATTTTCTTGATAAATATTAAAATCATTCTTGTCAAGAACAAAATGTGAATGACAGTTGTTTTGAAAAATTAATACCGGGATGTACAACCATCAACACCTGACTCCACAAAACTGTATATGACTTTCTTAACAAACAGACATGAACATGTGTGATGGCAATGGCCCCTGCGAACGCGGTACCTGTCGGAAAACGCCAAGTGGCCCAATCTGTGTTTGTCCGGACGAATACTATGGGGAGACCTGCGAGAGAAGTAAGTACAGCCGTCTACACTCCTTGCATAAGTCATCTCGACTTGTGACGGTGTAGCCGGTCGGTATTCAATATTTATTTTTTGGCTATAACCTGCCCTTTTAACATTTACCGGCCATGTCATTCGAGGCGCCATATATCAGCATTATTAAAACAGAAATATTACACATCAACGAATCAACGAAATTCAGTAACGAGGACAACTAAAATTTAACTCGCAGGTGAGAGGAAACCTACCACATATGCGTATGAATGAACATTTGTTTTTCGTCATTTAGAATCACAGAACAAGACAGCTGTTTTTAATAGCTTAACTCCTCTTTTACCATTTATTTCATAGAATCGGAGGTATGTAACCCGAATCCATGCGCGAACAGCGGTAGATGCATTGTGTTTGAAGGGAGGGCAGTATGTGGATGTATGGACGGCTACGAAGGAGTTACATGTGACGCATGTAAGTATGTGCCAACCATGTAAAGTAGTGAAATTTATGATCGCCATTGCTTCAAGTTGACTCAATCTGCAGTGCCCTGTCCTCAATCTCAGTTCCCCCCGCCCTCTCTATCAAAATGTGCCCAAACAAGACTCGTTCACGACAAACGGTAGGGCGACGGACAGAGAGAATTAGGATCTACAGATGATACTGACAATAAATGTTGGTTATAATCCTAATTGTCTAATAGGTTGCAAAGTCAATATATGTAGAAATGCAGATGAGGAGGAAAGGATATGATAGTCTGATAGAATATGACAGATAGGTAGAGAGAGGGACAAACAGGTCATATATATATATATATATATATATTATATATATATATATATATATATATATATATTATATATGTCTGATATATATATATGTCTGATATATGTCTGATATATATATATATATATATATATATATATATATCGTCTGATGATCGCTATAGAGAACACATGTAGCGGTGAAACTCTGAGTAGTTATCAAAGGCTTACAAATAGACAGCCCGATAGAGAAAAGTGACGTTTCCTCCAACAGTATTTCAGACGACGAAGTCACGTTAATTTCGTTATTATGACTTGTGCATTTTTTAAAGCTTATTGTTATGTTTTCTCTTTTGTTTTCCAGTGATTGGCAGTTATGGCAATCGTCCGTTGTCTTGGATACCGGTGATAGCGCTGTCTTTTATCATTATCGGAGTCGTGCTTTAGCATCGAGTACACAACCTACAATATACGAACGGAGCAGTAGATCAAAGTGTTATATTTCTAGTGAACAAATATTTGGCAAATAAAGAATTTCCACATACTACACTATTTTCATTTACATCTCGGAAATATCTATTTCATACGTACATACATGTAAGTTGATATTTGAAAAGTACAATCTAATACGTTTGTTGATTAAAGAATAGTCATACTAATATCAGGATAAGTTATATGATTTACATAATTATGTTTTAGTGTATGCAATGACAAACTTAGAATGCTTAAACTATTCATCTTGAATAAATACAATAGTTTAGACAATTTGAGTTAACCGTTCGCCTTAACGAGTGCCGTAATCGAGATTTTTAAAATTTTAAGTTATAAACTACTAATTTTCAGCTCAAACCTCAATATTGTTATTGGTAATATTAACAATTATTCATCATGTTTACTTTTACTGTAATATTTTTTCAATGAAAAGGCTTTTTATCGATTAACTTACATATTCGAAATACACTGTAATATAAACTTGATTGAGGTTGAGAGCGTTATTAGTGTAACTTAATATTACAAATGTGTCTGCAATGCGTTTTAGTAGATAATCTCCTTAATTACTTACTGCTGTCATTTTGGCACTTAGGTCAATACACATTAATTTTCTTTCTGAAAAATCTGTTATATCTGTAATTATTTTCTCGCAATATAAACTCGATGTTTTTATATGTACATTATCAACAGAGTAATAAAACTTTACAACACATACGAGTTTTGAATTATTAATGTTTTTGGCAGTAAACTGTCTTAAAACAAATACACTCACAACAAAGTTTGATCGCGAAAGTGTCCCTGTATATTTCGTATTCATTTAGCACAATATATCAGAGCAAGAACGCCTACGGCGCGCCAAATGTTTCAAAAATATTTATCGATTCAGTGCAAAAATAAACTGTCTTTCTCAATTGAAATAAAAATTCAGTCTCATTAGGAAGGAAAATAAGTAAGAAAAGTATAATTAAAAAACAAAAGACAGAAATGTCATTTAATACTTCATTTTAACTTGAGAAAAAATCTTTAAAGCGTAATTAGGAAATAAACAATTTTCAACGATTTGAAAAAGTCATACATCCATACTTATCGACATATATACACGTATAATAGTTCGCGTAAAAGTTGCAATGAGTGCTGATTTTACAAAAAAAAAGAAAGAAAAATATGTTATACAGTGGTACGTCCACAAAATTCACAAGAAAATCACTAAAAATCACTCCTACCACTCGGAAAAAATAGTACAAAAAATAAAAATGTGAACCACATAGAGAAAATCATTATAAAAGAATCAGACAAAAAAAGTCATGCATACATAAAATTATTTATGTACTTAAGAAAATTAAAAAGCACTACGTCTCATAATAAACGTATTATAGATAATCAAAATATAATATGAATCACCAGCCGCTTTGACAGTAAAGAGAGAAAATCGGAGAAAAAATTCGGCAGTGATGGCTCTAGACAAAAGTGGATCTCATCTACAAAAAATAAAATAAAATAAAATAAAAACGAAAAAAATTAAAAAACGCCATGAACAGAGATACAAAAAAAAACGCGTGGGCCTGTGGAAAGAAAAAAACAAATGAGGACTCGCCACAGCAAAAAAAAAAAGAAAAAAAGAAAAAAAAGAAAGAAAAATAACGAGCACTCGCCACAGAAAAAAAACAACAAGAAGCCCGAAATTACAATTATTTTATTCAAAAAACTCATGGTTCACGTTTCCTTCGATCGATGAATCCCCAACAGCGGGGAATCCGATCACCACATACTCCAATGTTTGACGAAATATTAATTAAGCATTTCAGTGATAACGTTACATCTTGAAACCTAGCTCTGTTTGGCTGGGCCCTGCTCTACTTGAAACCATACTTGATGAAATGAAGTGGGCAATATCACCTAAAGAACGTCCAAGTTAACAGTGAATAGTTCCAGAGAGTCAAGTTAACTGAGCCAATATCAAGCAGTCCACAGGTCAGATCACGAGCGAGACGTACAACCCATGACCCTTCATAGCAACACTGCGAACATATCGATGCCTTAGGCGCGGTATGGCAGGGGGCCCACTGCAGGCCTTCCACCGAGCCGCACTGTCATCGCCGTTTGGCCCACATGATTTCTACACAGTTTTATACGTGTGGTTCGATACATCGGGTTCAAATACCATGATAATAAACCACCTCGTTGTTTGGTAATTCCTCGTCTATCCTCAAAGATCACCCAAATCATGATAAAATGAATCGTTTTGAAGAAATCTGCCGCTTGTTGAGAGAACGTCCATCGTTTTCCGTGTTCGACAAGACGAGCAACGCAACTGTACAAGCCTTACGACTACGAGTATGGCGCGAGTGTCCGGCCTTCGCAACGCCAGACACTCTCACTATACTCGCAGGGCTAGACCGGCACATACACGACATGTCGATCCCCATTGCAGAAATCTTTATATCCACACAGTCCAATATATGGAGCTACAATATTTGTGCAGTAGCCTATACATAGCTCTGGGTGGCAGGGCTGTGAGTTACCGGCGCGTTATACGGCCTGGCCGTATAACGCCGGTAACTCACAGCCTAGCCCTGCCACCCAGAGCTAATTTAAACGGAGTGTTTCAGCCCGAGTATTTTGCCTTTGCCACACTCCGTTTAGAGGCTAAACCCACGGGATACGTGTGTGGTTCGATACATAGCGGCCGCTGCTAGCTCTGCATGGCAGGGCTGTGTGTTACCGGCGTTATACGGGAGGCCGTGTCACGCCGGTAACATACAGCCCTGCCATGCAGAACAAGGCCGCTGCGCGCTGCGTGGTATGCAATTTTACTATGCATACCCACACAGCGGCCGCTGTGTATCGAACGACACGTAACCGTGGGCTAGCGGCTAGCCATCGTTTTGTTGGGGTTTGGGCACAGACTGTCTATGGTTTGGGAGAGGCGGCCCTAAACTTTAGCGAGGGGATCGCTGGTTGCCGGCGTGTAGGCCTACTGTACTAGTGACGGGACCGCCGGCCGCTGGCTTACCATCTCGAGTGTACATTGAAGCGAGGGGACCGCTGGCAGCCGACGAACCACCACGAGTGTTTTGTCCACTTTTAACCAAAACTGGTAACTGTTTAATATAGAATTGGACGTGTCGGTAACTTGGACGTCCATTAGATGATATTGAAGACTAGAAGATGAGAGTTATCGCTGAAATACCCCAAATATCTTGTCCAACATCCGAGTGTGATAATCCAAAACCCTCTGGCATTTAACTGTAACAATCATGACGTTGACAATTATTCAATTTTCATGTTGGGCTTTTTCTGCGGGGTGTCCCACTCTGTTTTCTTTTCTCGAACGGGCCTCTTTTTTTTCTACTGAGTTTTTTTTTTTTTGGTAACCTCTTTTTTTTTTTTTTTTTTTGTAACCTCGCTTTGGTTTTTTTCCAAGCTGACCTCGTTTTGGTTTCTTTACAGCCTCAACGCCGGCGCGATCTCGGTCGACTTTTCAATTGTGATTCTCTTTCTTTTTTTAGTCAGACCTGATGGTGATTCATTTTGTGTTTTGGTAGTAGTGCAAGTACTATTTGTGGTTTTGTTTTTAATCATTTCAATATTTTGTGTGTGTGTGCTTAATTTTTTTTTCGTTTTTCCCTTATAATCAGCATTCATTGCACCTTTATTTCAAATACACGTGTATGTGTACGTCAATAAGTATGGGAGTGTGGTATTTCCAAATTTTTGAAAAGTTTATCTTCTCATTACGGTATCTTCTCATTACGGTTTAAAGAATATTTTACAATTAAGCATTACATAATATTCTGCCCTTTTTTGCAATAATACTTTTCTCGTTTATTTTCTTCCGTAATTCCATCGAATTTTTATTTCAATCAAGAAAGGCGGTTGCACGTCATCTTTATCTGTACAGACACATTCAAATATTTAATGACACGTATTTTCAAATGAATGCTATTTTTCTGAAAAGGTACATTAATAAAATGCAATGATATGGACGAAAGAACTTTTTTCTTTATTATTCATACACGTTTAAGAATTTTTTTAGAAAGAAAATTTGACAGTTTATTTTTACTCAATGACGATAAATATTTTTGAAACATTTGGCGCGCCGTAGTACGCCTATCGCAGAAACAATAATGATTGTGCTTGGATAGCAAAGAAAGGTTTTCAAAATTGTAGTACTGTAGCAAAGGGAGATGGTGATATGATCCACTATTACAAAGACCAAACGCAACGGTCGGGAAAGAGGAAATACTCTGAGACTCCATCATGCCGATATGTCAAATCACACCGAGAAGCATTTGCTGTAATTTTTGCGAAGGGAATCAAACGCAGTTTTGCGCCATTTGTTCCGATTATTATAAGTCGTGCAGGCAATACGAGTGATGCATTCTAAGTTTACTTCTGACTGTATATATCAGTCCAATCTTCCCCATCCCCACGCCAGTTTACCCGTCATATTCAAATATGCTTTTCAGTATTTTATGTTACCAGTTGTGTTCCCTGTGATACGCATTGAAATAATATACATTGACATAAACATAGCCTCTGTATAGGACCATATTGGTGAGCAAGAGGTAACAATACATTAGAGCATGGACACGCGAAGTCTTTTGAATAGTAATCTGAGACTGTCACAATCTCTGACGTCATATGAAGGTTTCGAATACCTAGCGATTGTGTAAATAGCACATCTTTAGCCCTATATTAGCTGTATCTGTTTGCATTTTGTCTATAAGGTTTGAAATCAAATTCATCATTCATGTATTTAAATATTTTTACCGAAGTGTGACCGCAGAACGTATTTTTCGCATATTGCATTGGCGACGAACGCACAAGTTAGATTTTGGCATTTTAAAATTGCTCTTGAATAATGAAGCTAAATCACCCAGTCTTTGACTGTTAGAAACTCGATTGCCTCCAAACTGCAAAGGCAGACACCGAGAAAAACATTCGAGGTAAAGTGTGATTAGCTGTGTTCCGCAGAATCGTGTCTTTCTTTAGCTAAGTGGTATTTGATTCGAATTTCACAAGCCGGGATTGCAAGTCGCTTATGGTCGGGTTGCTGCGATCTAGTCCCGGCGGTGGCAGTCTTCGGATGGGTGGGTACCCACGCTCGTTAGCAGAGTTTGAAATGTACCCCTTTTCCCAGAATTTTTCTCTGAAAAACACCCCTTTTTTGGGAAAATCTGGGAGAAAATCACTGTGAAAAACACCCCCTTTTTTCCGATATCTGGGAGATTTTACCTAAATGTTTGCGAAGACATTTGAATACCATAATTTACCAATTTCAAATAAGTGTGCTGACTCTTGGTGAAGAAGGAACACATAATACACTAGCTTAGCATGGGTTGACTTTGTTTGATGTGCACAGTAACAGACTGCCTTGTTCAATGTATGCTTAGTAACATGATGAAAACTTGAAATACAGTGATCGTTCAATGTTTTGTCTTCACCATATGTTCATCAGTCACACTCATATACAATCACTTTTCTGATCCGTTTTGATCTTGTATTAGTTGATGGCTCCGTCATCTGTAGCTCTGCAAAAACAAAAAACAAAAAAAAATCCTTTTGTAGAGAAATCACTTGTAGCTAAGGGAAATTTGCCACCAGCAACAACCATTTTTTTCACAGAATTTCAGCAAAGATAAATAGTACTCTCCTGCTTTCAGGTAACTATCTATCTACTACAATCTCAACTGTTAATACAACTACATGTAGTACAAAACACTACATGTAAATGTCAGTACAATAAACCGGGGTACAATCTACTGAATGACAGTTAATTCTACTAGAAATACTTCTTAGTACAAAACACGACATGCAACTTTTATTACAATAACCTGAACAGATAATCTACCAAATAAATGACAACCAACCCAACGAGAAATACTACAACTACATAACACCTCATGCAAGTGTTAGTACAATCTATAAAATGACAACTGATTCAACTAGAAATAACAGTAGGCATTATCATGTTGATTCGCTGACTTGAGTTGACCAGCGATGCCTTACAACTTGTAAGCTAGTAGCTATGGACCAAGCTGTGATATCGCAGTGGTGTTGTGGCGTCTATCGAACGCGCTCGGGTCAAGGGTCATCACCACAGACCTTGACCCGAGCGCATTCGATAGACGCCACAGCACGCTGCGATATCACAGCCACTATGGACCAAACAGCACAGCTAGCTACATTTTTGCTGCGGATTCGTAGCCCTACCACTCCCTTTGCTAGTTGTGTTTGGGGAGTCCCAAACACAACCAGCAAAGAGAGTGGAAGGGCTACGGATCCGCAGCAAGCTACATTTATAAATTTATCATATTTATGAGTTTCGCTAAGTTTTAGAAAAGACTTACTTGACTCGGAGAACTCACTTTCCAACATTTGAATCACTTCTGGAATCACTGTGTGTACTCAAGGTACACATCCACAATAACCGCATCTCAAACTGTCATTTTCACTGACAAATTCCATGCATTCTGCACAGGTTTTGCATCTCCCGCGAAGAACACCTCTACCATCGACCGCCATATTGCTAGTCATACAGGAAGTTGTTGTTGGATGTTTAATTAGCTATCTTCCCCCCCCGTAATACAGCGTATCAATTCATAAAACACAAGAACAAAGTTTACCATCACAGGGACGGTCACTGGATTTCTAAACAGCCAGAACATACTAAATTTTAATCGAACTGATATGAGGGGTGGGCACGTAGCTACAATCACCTTCACAATGTGATGTACGGTTCTCCCGGGACGGTTCTGGATCATGGCTTAGGGGGACCGCTGCTGGGTTTTACTCTCTCGAGTGAGAAAGCGTCTTAGGAGAAGAAGAACCAGACCTATTCTCGGAGGGTGATCTGAAAAAGTACCCCTTTTTCTCGATTTCACGGACCTAGATGTCTCCGTGATGTCCGACTAAAATCGACCCCTTTTCCGCGAAATTTCTAACGAGCGTGCGTACCCGGCTGCTCCGAGACTGCCACCACCGGGGATCTAGTCTCTCTCACAGCCTCTAAACGGCTACGTCCTAGACTATACAAGCGCCCTTAGCAGTTGAGCGAGCCGGCGAATTCCGCTACACTTCAACCCGACAGGCTCGGTAAGCATTGCTTGCTAGACAGACCGTTGAGGTCGCATCACCTCATGGTTGAGGATAGAGCTGCGTAGCGAGGGACTGTCACTGAGAAAGTCTAGCTGCCAACCTACAGCCCCAATCCCCCGGCAAAATCCTGGCAAGCGATCGTCAGGATTGTGACGACGATTATTTCAAAGCCAACATTGCTTTTTAAATTTGCAAAGTCACGTGGTGTCGAGTGATATTCGTTCTTGCCCGACCATAAGCTTAATCGTTTGCAATCACCGGTCGAGTCCGCCATACGAGACCGAACGGCGGGCTTGCAACGTGAATGCGGAGAATTGCCTGACAGTGAATTTTCGCCTAGATATGGCATATACTGCTACCAGAGTGAAAAATTAAACCTCTGAAGGTATTTCAGACCCGCCGATGTGATTTTTGTAGATGGATACGTTGTTTCATTGGTTTCGGATTTCTCGCCGATTTTTCACGTCAGACCTTTTCTTATAGCTACTACCGAAGTCTCATACGTTTTCATAATCACGGTATTGATATAATATTTCAGACTATTCATTCGTACCTTGCCTATCACCATGTTCGATTGTTTATGGTACAGCTATACGCCATGTAGAATTGCTCAAATATCACGATTGTCTTCAAGCTCTTCTGTTGCCACAAACTTTTCTGACACCTATGCGCCTTTCAGACTTCCAATTGGCCAATGAATTATGATAACGGGTTCAATTTATGTTTGTCATGAACAGGTGGAAATGTGTAGGCCAAGACATTTCGGCACTTGAATTAAAGAGCACATGCTTGTTAGATTTGTGTTTGATAGCGATTTTATCGTTGCGAGATAAATCGCACAGAGCCTTGTATTCAGCTTTTATATAGTAACATTTTTTGTTTTGGATTGGTGTTGTGGATCAAGCGATTAATTCTGTGATGACAAATGTTCATATAGAGATCAAGTTTGGGGTTACGTCATGAAGGGGGGGGGGGGTCCGAAAGGACTCGCGTTTGATGTTGGTAGAGTATGGGTTGGGTCCAGTGCCCGAACCATTGACTGAGTCATCAGTAGTCACGGTATCTAATTGACGTTCATGAAAAAAATAAAAATCCTTCAAGCGTAGACGACGAAAGAAAGAATGCACATTAGGGAGCGTTCAGTTATATGGCCTTGGGTGGCCGGCAAATTCTTCCTGCGCATCAGTCAACATAAGTGAACCCCCTACCCATTGCACCGAAAATTAATGACCGCCTTTAAGACGACAAAAATTTCATGAACCCCCAAAAGATTCTCAGATTTTTTCAAATGACCCCCCCCTTACAAACTCACAAGATGTTAATGTTCAAATTTCCCCCTCTGACTTGCTATAATTTTGAAATTACCCCTCAAAGGGATTGAACAGAAATTACAGGTGGATTGCAATATTTTTGCGCAAGCATGTGTGTACAAAATTTTGATATTTGATTTAATTGATAATCAGCTGTTGATAATGTTGATTCACTATACATGGTAGTCTATGAGAAAACTATGTAATACTTTTCAATACAAAACTATATCTATGCATTTATAGAAATTATTTGATAATTGACATAAAAGTACTTAATAGGAATAGGGCTGTTACAACTGGTACGTGGACAAAAAATTTGACTTTAGAATTTCGCCAAAAATGTTCATCTACTATACGTTGCAGTCTATGATAAATTTGTGAAAATTTTTTTTCCAATGAAAAACTTGCTATACTTGTGCATATAGACGTTGATTAGAATATGATGGTTAAAGGTGCATATTATGTGTACAAGAAATCTGATGTTGGAATTTCACTGAAAATGTCCATCCACTATACATGGGAGTCTATGAGGAAACTATAAATGATTTTTTCCAATACAAAAATAGGTAAATCTGTGTATTTATGTACTCTCGATTATTAATATTAATATACTTGATTAGACTAGGGTGGTTACAAATGGATATGTGTGCAAGAAATTGGATTTTAGAATTTCACCGAAATGTTGATTCACCATACATGGTAGTCTATGAGGAAACTATGAATAATTTTTTCCAATTCAAAACTATCTAAATCCGTGTATTTATGGACGTTTGATAATTCATTTTAAAGTACTCTAGGATGGTAAAGGTTGATATGTAAGCAAGCATTTGCATTTCGGAATTTCACCAAAATGTTGATCCACTATACATTGGAGTCTCTAAGAAAACTGTGAATATTATTTTACAATGCTAGACTAAATTAATTTGTGCTTTTATAGGTGTTTGATAATTGATACAAATGTACTTGATTCAAATAGGGTATTTGAAAGTTCAGATGTTGACAACAATTATGATATTGGAATTTCACCTAAAAGTATAATTTCACTTTTCATGGTACTAGTAGTCTACATGTAACTGTTAAATAATTTCCCAGCCCAAACTTGTTATATCTCTAATATGTAAGTAATAGGAATTATTCATTGCCCTCAGTGAGCTCGATTTACAATAAGACAAGCCTCAGAGTTGCCTAGTCAAGATGTTCATGTGACAGATAATTATACTTTGTTCACTTACAGTTAAATGACTTCAGAGAATGAAATCATGCAGCGAATCATTTTCATCTCTCAGAATATTTCTGAACACTGAAACTGCTTTTTGACGGGACGGATACTTATGAAAATTAAGTGACCCCCCTCTGAGCTGTTTGAAAAATACATGACCCCCCCTTTGCAGTTTTCAAATTTAAAGTGACCCCCCTGGATTTTGCCGGCCCACCCCCGGCTGTAATAACTGAACGCTCCCTTATGACGTGAAAGTAAATTTTTGCAGTGTAGTGCCGGAGAGGAAAGAATTTCAACCCTTAGAAAGGACAGAACGTTCTGGATCTGAAAGGGGCAGGTCGGGTGGAATGGTAACAACAGGTGTGATTGCAATGAATTCGGCGCTGTCTTTTGTTACAATGAAATTTGTATACGTCAATGACTAATCGTGACTATTTATTCCAGCTGATCCGTGTGTGACTAGGCAACCCTGTCAAAACGATGGAACATGTCAGGTTGATTCAGAGGAACAAGGGGATATGTTTGCACCTGTCATGTTGGCTTTACAGGGAAAAATTGTGACCAAGGTAATAATATACCGCTATGATTTGATGCCCATCTGATCTCTGCTTGTTGAGTAGTTCACGAAATTTTCTAGCCTTCAACAAAGAACGTATCATGCAGTTTTTTTTTCAGTAAAAATGCCATCGCACTTATACTTGGACTGCGCTGTCTTTTGTTGAGTAGCTGTCGGAAATGTGTCAACACATACAGTTTTGCATCTTTCTTAACTTCTGAGATGTTAAGAACTTTGAAAGGGACTCATTTTTCTTTCGTATGTATTGGAGGTTATTCTTGTATGTGGTGGGTACTACAAGTGAAGAAAGAGTGCGTTTTGTTTGACAGATAGAAGTTGTAAAAAATAGTGTCAATGACACTGTGCTCCCATTTTACTGAGATACTAAGTACTTTTACAAAAATTGCATTCCTACAGGTTGATTACTAAGAAAATTCCGTTGCAAGTCAAAATTAATCTTATACCCGAGCAATATGAAATGCTCCATTTCATACTGACTTTTACACATCTGACAGAAAACAACCCTAGGATCAAGACTATTATGTTTTAAAGCAATCCAACAAATACTTTGGGAGAAAATGATTTTTTGACAAAAATTGGGAAAAATTGCCTCCAAAATACTTTAATATGAAACTTCACCACAATTTGAACAAACCTGACAAAGGCCAACCCTAGGATCATATACATACAAGTTTTCAAGGCAATGGGATGAGCGCTTTCAGAAAAGATTGACCAAAACAGGAAAATCGCCCAAAAAATACAAGATTTCCCACAATTTGAAGAAATGTAACTAAAGTCACTATAAAGAGCCTGCATACCAAGTTTCAACCAAATCTGGCCAGTGGTTACAGAGTTTTAGCAATTTGCAGGATTTTTCTTTTTTTCTTTATTTGCATATTTTTGACATTGACAAATTCACATCTCCATCCCTGAATGCACTTGTACACCATATACTTAGATAGTGGGTGCTGCGGTTTAGGAGTTTTTATGTAGACTGACATACATCCAGTGTGTGAAACTCGCGTAACATCCCTACTGGCCAAGCGGGCCAGCAACTTTAAAAATAGCGCCAATGGCACTTGATCACAACTGGCACATTGTGAAACTACTCTATCTCTGGGTACTGTACACTGTACATGAAATACTGAATGGGTAGGTGCTGCGGGTTTGGAGTTTGTCAGTAAATGCACACACAAAACAAAGTCCCGAAGTAGCGAATTCCAGCCATTTTCAAACCACACTGTTTGTCAGTGGGGTAAGCAATATTCGCAAAAATCACATTTCCAGGCTAATAGACTATGTTTTACGAAATCGCACATCCTTATCACAAAATAAAACGATCTTTGTCTTTAAATCAATGCGCCAGTAAACAGGTCCAGCAGCTAGTTATGTCATCAAGTCTGTAATGTTAAGGTCATAACAAATGTGAGAAATCTAAAACATTAAATATGTTGTTTTTTATCAATTTTATTACCAAAAGCGCATGAAAATCTCTGATACTTTGAATCAGCCATCCTGCATATTTGTAACATTCATCAAAACCTCATTTCTGTTCCACAACTCATTAAATAGTCCACAATGCAGGATTGGTGTACATTCCAAACTACATATATGAAAGAACCCTAAAATCAATTAGTTAAAGGGGGGTTAGAAATTTCCCAAAACTATCTAACCCCTGCTCCGTTTGGCTCCATTTTTCGGAATCGGAACTTGGAACCAGTCTGAATATCTGTACCAAATATCAATGCAGTCTGTTCAGCGGTTTTTGACTTTTTGTCGTTTACGGAAAATGGACACTGATCTGTCTGACACCGGTTGAAGCTAACCCTATATCACAACTTCCAGATGTGATAATGACCTATGGTCATTATGTTAAAAATACCGCCAATGGCGCTTGGACATAATGACCGCCTAGTATTATCGGCATTTATCAACAACCACACTCACTGTGAATTAGACAGACCACGAAGTCAATGAGCAACATATAGCTGAAAGACTATTTTTCACATTGCGATTTTAAGCTCATTTTTATGAGAAAAGAGACATGTATATGTTATGGAGAAATAGCAGAAGACATATTTGTAAATTGTTTGTTAAGTGACAATCATATATGCATCTCTTGAAATTTTGTGGTTATAAGGTATAAACATAGTGTAAGAATAATGAGGTTAGAATAAGTTAGTAAAGCTAAGTTGACAGTAATTAAGATTACAAAATTATACACTAAGCTGGGGAAATCTGATTGAAATAAATGTTGAAAAGTAGCAAAGTCATGGTCATCTTTTGTCTAATACCTTGTGTAAGTTCATGAACTTTACATAAATCTTGCTGTAGATTTGTTGCTAATGGGCAATAACTGTGTTTCAGATCATTTGAGAGCAATCTATCCATGACAGGTTTAAATTGTAATATACTTCTATTTAAAGGAGAGAAACTTCTCAAATAATTTTTTCCCTGTAATTTGCTGTGAGAACACATGGACAGATGCTCAGGACTCTATGCTGGTGCTACCTTGATAACTACATTAACCTACAACTTGTAACGTCATTGTCTAACCTGTTCACCCCAATTTCCTGTAGACAGGTCCACACTCTCCATTGATAACAATGGGTTTGGGCCATACCATTGTAGTGAAAGACTGTAACATGTGAGGTTGTGGATACTTAATCTCTGGAATGTCAAAGTCTGTATATTGACTCAAGGATGTTTACTTAACAAATGCCTAGGGTCATCTCAAAAGTGAGAATCTAAACTATGAAATATGTTTTTTTTAATGCTTTTGATGCCCAAAAGACCATAGAAATCTCTTATACTTCGAATCAGTCATCCTGCATATTTCTAACATTCATCAAAACCTCATTTCTGTTCCACAACTCATAAAACAGTCCACAATGCAGGATTGGTGTACATTCCAAAACTACATATATGAAAGACCCCTAAAATCAATTAGTTAAAAAGGGGGGTTAGAAATTTCCCAAAACTATCTAACCGCCGCTCCGTTTGGCTCCATTTTTCGGAATTGGAACCTTGGAACCAGTCTATGTATCGGTATCAAATATCAACGCAGTCTGTTCAGCAGTTTTTGACTTTTTGTCGTTTACGGAAATGGACGACATCAAACACCGTTGAAAAACCACCTCTATATCACAACTTCCAGTTGTGATAAAAATCACGGCCCTGAAGGAAATAAACTGGTCCGATCCTCATGTCAAATCCAAATATAGAGCAAATTTTTTACCCGCACTCAGTATAGGGGCCAAGAATATGCAATTGAAAAAAATACAACACTTAAACATCCTAACATCAAACTGCAGCTGTTTTGTGCCTTTTAATTCTTTTAAACGAAAGCAAATGAAGACAGCTATCAAAACCAAAAGTTTGGGCAACTGATCGCAGTGCCAAAAAAACATATGAAATCAGTGAAAGGTTAGCACAAACACATAAAACGTTTTTATTTCCTAAAACAGCCTTTTACAACAAATATTTCTAACACTGAGAAAACGAGCACAAGCGTGGGCTTGAAATATGTCACAAAACGGAAAAGCTACGCGTCCAGAACTCCGATCAGGGATAGGTAAGTTTTGGCAGCACAAACACCGGATCACACACAAATGCAGTCAATACATTAGTTGACTCTTTCAAAAACGAATCTGGCTGATGAGAAAAATAATACTGAAGTGTCGAAACCCACGTTAAAAGACGAATCACAAATTAAAATGGCCATCGAGGTCAAATAACAATAAAGACGCAACTTCGCACAATGTTTGAATATCGGCCCCGGACATTTTCTTTCTAGTATCGAAGTTTGACGTCCAACATATTTCCGTCATACATAACAATCTATATATCGGGTCAAATATCTATACCAGACTTTAAAAGAATAACTTGCCTTCTGTCGCGGCACTGTGCGGGGTTTGCAAAATTGCCGATTTTTACCTCAGGCTGATACATATCGGCAATTTTGGGACTCTATATAATAATCGATACTAGATAATTGTAGAATGGCTTGCCTTGCTTCTCGGCACGCCGGATCTGTGAAATCACAGAGATTTACTCGATATTTATCGGCGATTGGGACTCAAGCATAGACATGAACATTGAAGCTTTGCTCATACTTGGCTGTTAAATTATAGATAACGTTCCTTCATTAACAACGATATAAATCAAGGTCGACAGTACAAATACCGACATATTTATATTGCTATGTCTATTAGCATAGCAAATACTAGTAGTCAAGGATGAAAGAGGGCACTTTTTGGGTAAACAAGAAAAGATATTAACATTCGCTGCAAAAGTAAACATTAGTTAATTGAATGTGGAGGTTATTCATAGCTTATATGCAGATATCTGTGCTTTATTCATACTTAGGGAAGAGGTCATTTCAAATAGGCGGTACCGCCAATACCTCCCGCGGTATACCTCTAAGGTAGAGTTGACTTTTCAGATCCTCAGATTCAGATCCTCAGATTCAGATCCTCAGATCTCAGACCTCAGATCCTATAACTTCAGACGCAGGTTCATAATTAAAATTTAACAATTTTCAAAGTTTGATGTAATATACTGATAAATAAAATATAACTTAGATTTGAAAAGACTTTAGAAATTATTTTATTTCTATCTTGAATCTTGAACTTAAAAACTTCGATCTCAGAATCAGAACGTCATCTGTCGAAGACAGGTGCGCAATGATTCCACTTGTTATGTCATCAATTGAACACCCGCGCGCGATCGAACGATCAAGACCGCGACGATCAAGTAAATGCTGGCTATCGACAGTCCGTATTTTACCATCGTTCGTAATATTTATGGCGAGGGAATAGGCCAACCACCGGAATTCGAATCGATCACGGTACAAACAAACCATGTGGCGCAACACGCACATAGACGTACGTGTATTTCCATACGCGTTAGTACACATGTGGGTTTGTTTGTACCGGCATCACGTGATTATTTGGGCGTACTGAGTCTGTAGAATGCATCGCGTCCTTTTTATTCCGGAGTAGAACCATATAAACAATCCATGTTTGAGGCCAGTGACCCCGGGCTAAATCTGAATTCAGGGGTCGGAAGAAGCAAGTTAGCTAATCTGTAATTGTAGACCCGTGTTCGTTGAAACTTATTGAGCGAAAACGTTTATGTAGACTTTTTTGTTTTCATAACTGCCTTGTACATGTCATATTCAAATTATTATTTTAAATATTGCAATCATACTGTTAATACGGGTATTGTAAAAGGCTTGTAAATTCGAATCTGCATCTGAAGTTATAGGATCTGAAATCTGAGATCTGAGGATCTGAATCTGAGGATCTGAGGATCTGAATCTGAGGATCTGAAAAGTCAACTCTACCATATCTTTAACCCTGGAGGGACCGGCGGTAAGGCAGTTAGCAGCTTTTTAATGAGCTTGCATGCATTATGAGACCGCGGAAAACTGCGCTACTTAGTACGTCATTAGTAAACTATTGTTTTCAAGTCTTTTGATTTTGCGGAGAGCCATTACATTTGGAAACTGAGTGAACGAAGGAGAGTGGACGTCATGCATGGCCACCTGGAAGTGTCGTACTTGTAATGTCAGTATCATAATTCCCAAGACTGCTGTTGCCGTCGAATGACATTTTGAGTCAGTATTCAACAACACATACAGCACTATAGGCTCGTTCTAATAGTGAGAAAATTGAAACGTAAACATTTATGTCACTCTGTTCTTTTCTGTATTCGAAATACAAGATTGCAACTATGTAGCACAATCCGTACTGTACTCATACGATGACTTTGCGCTTGCGGCATATATTTAGTTCCTTGTATTGATAAAATTTGCCTACGTGTCACCGTCATCGGCAAGATGCGCGCAGTTGTTTTAAGATGATAAAATGGAATAAAGATACTTGCCAACTATAACATCGAAAGTTGGTCATAGTTCTAAAATAAAAATAACATCAGAAAGAAACGTGATGTTGAAAAGTTGGACACCAATTTTTTGTGTTGGTGGCAATGTTAGTATGTTTTCTATTTTTAATAGTTGAATGTCTATTTCTAGTACAGAGTTGATAATGAAAACTATGTTGAATGCTTTCTCCCATTCCCAATACCCAATTCAATAAAAATGCACACCGACTTACTAGTAATCTACTCATAATCAAACATCGAGTTAGTTATTGTAATTAGACACCAAAGTTTGGATGCGTAGTTTTGAAAAGGTTATAACCACTAAAATTGATCACGTGGCAATAAACACCATGAATTACATGTTGGTGTGTGATTGCTAGTGAATTTTTTTGTGATTCTTAAATCGCCGAACGAAAACATTTATATATACGATTATGGACAGCTGTGTGTCAGCAACTACACTTGCCTCCGGTCGCTTGGCTTTTCTTGGCATAGCAACAGCAGTTACTGGCTGGCCGAGCAACCCAATGCGTTCATCCCACCATCCTACGCAACAACCTACCAATATAATGCAACAGCCTGTTAAAGGTATACAGTCACCTGTTATCTAAATATGCCATATATGGTCAAGGGGGCATTCCTTGGTATTCAAAATGCCTAGGTGGGGGCGCTGTTTTTTAAAGCGGCCACCCGCTTAAAATCTGTGATTGGTTAGACTTCCTCTTTCCATGGTAACTGTGGCAAATTGGAACTGGTGGCAGTATTGTTATGTAGTCATTCCCCCCACACTCATCATGACCTGAGTTCAATTAGTCTAGAACATTCTCAAGGCTCACTGCCCTTGATGACCTCACAACCTTGAATTCAATTAGTCATGTTTGGAATGTTCTGGAAAGTTGATTAGTTGTGTAAGGGAGATAATTTTAGAACAGTAATTAGCATGTCAATAAAAGTTCTAGATTGTTCTTATATGCCTTTATAAAAGGGACGTGCACAGCTTCCAGTCAGACTTTTGGGATCGTGTCTCTTGTGTGTTACTAAACTCCAGCAGTAGTCATTCTCAAGACTTTTCAAGACCTTCACTGCCAACGCTGGATTTATACTGTGGACTTTGTGCAGCTTCAAGCCTGCAAGCCAAGGACTGTTCATTCATCCAACTGACTGTTACAACTCTGAGACTGGAGCTTTGCCGTCCCAGCTGAGATAAGTAGTCTGTACACTTTAAAGCTTGTACTCTATCCCTGACTTAGCAATTAGTTTTATTTTCGTAATAAATTTTGTTTAAACGTTAACTGCTGAGTTCACCCTTTTGTTCGTTTTCTCTGCACGTAACAAAATTGGGGGCTCGTCCGGGAGACGAATATTTTGAGCCGTTTGACAACATTTTGACAGCTTTTCAAAACTACTATATACTGTGAACTCAGCGAAATTTAATCATGGCGGAATTCAAGCCAGACGAATTTATGGATGACCTTGATCAGGACACATTTAATTCCCTCAGAAAAGACAACCTCATAGCACTGGCAAATTTCCTTAAAGTAGATGTCAAAAGATCTATGCGCAAGCGAGAAATACGTTCAAGATTGCAAACATTTAGTTAATTCTGGCCATTTTGAGGAGTCTGCCTTAAAAGATTATGAGCCTGAGTCTTCCTTTGAACTCAGAAAATTAGAGTTAAAATACAGGCAGATTTGGCACGTGAAAAGTTGCAAATGGAAGAAAGACAGAGAGAGAAAGATAGGCAGGAAAGATTAGAAATGAAGAAAGACAGAGAGAAAGGAATTGCGATTAGAAGAACAGCGATTACAATTTGACATCACTAAGCATTTCAGGTTAGTTCCCCTTTCCAAGAAAAGGATGTTGATAAATATTTCCTTCATTTTGAGAAAATTGCTCAGAGTCTGAATTGGCCTAAGGAGTCCTGGTCTATGCTTTTGCAGAGTGCTTTGGTGGGTAAAGCCAGAGAAATTTACATTCAGTTGTCAGTAGAGCAGGCTTCAAATTATGATTCTGTGAAGGAATTAATTCTCAAGGGCTATGAGTTGGTGCCTGAAGCTTACCGTCAGAAATTTAGGGATTGTGAGAAGGTGAAGGATCAAACTTATGTTGAATTTGCTCGAACAAAAGAACAACTGTTTGATCGTTGGTTGTTCTTCTGAAAAGGTCAGTCAGAATTATGACAAATTACGACAGCTTGTTTTGATTGAGGAATTTAAAAGGTGCATCCGGAGTGACATCAAGACGTTTATCAATGAACAAAAGGCAGATACATTGGAGGTTGCTGCACGTTTGGCCGATGATTATTCATTGACCCACAAATCTTCATTTCTCAGCAAACCATCCCAGTCCTTTTCATACAGAAACAATGCAGGTAAATTTAATCGTCCTTTTCATCAAGAATTTTTCAAAGGACAGTAGGAAATCAAATGACAACAGTTCACAAATTCAAGTAACACTTCCACATCATCAAATCCCAAGTCTCAATCTCCTTCTGACAAACAGTTCGGTACACTTTCTTGTAATTATTGTAAGAAAGACGGCCATTTAATGTCAGAGTGTTTCAATTGAAAAGAAAACGTGAAGGTCAAAGTGGTCAAAGTGGATCTAAGCCCACCGGCTTTATTTCTTCATCAACTCAATTAGAGTCTAATAATGTGTGCAACACATTTTCTGAGGTTAAACCCCTCTCATCCCCAATTAATGAGGTCAAGGTCAATTCTTCTCAAGATAGCATTATGGGTATTTTCGAACCATTTATTCATGATGGTTTTATATCACTTTCTAGTGATTTCTCTTCCGCTACCCCTGTCAAAATTTTAGAGATACCGGGGCTTCCCAGTCTCTTTTGTTGGCAGATACCCTGCCGTTTTCTGAAAAGTCATTTTCAGGTTCTAAAGTTCTTATTAAGGGGGTAGATTGTAATGACTACATTCCTGTTCCTCTCCATAATGTCTATTTGTCTTCGGACTTTGTTTCTGGACCTGTGGCTTTAGGTATTAGGCCTTTTTTGCCTTTTGAAGGGATTCACCTTCTTCTTGGAAACGACCTTGCTGGGGACAAGGTCATACTAATCCACTTGTGACTGATAATCCTAGTTTAGATCAAAATCCAGAGCCAATAGAGGAAGACATTCCCGGCCTTTTCCCTTCATGTGCTATTACTCGAGCCATGTCAAAGAAAACTTCTGAGAATCAAAATACTCTCAAAAATAATGTCACAGATGTTGACTTAAATGACACCTTTCTCAGTCAGGTGTTTTGACACGGATCATTCCGTTATCCCTCGTGGATTTGAAACTTCCAGTAAAACTTCTGCTGACCAAAGTCAGACATTTTCTAGATCAAATCTCATTGCAGAACAACACAAAGACCCAGATATTTTGTCTTTGTTTGACAGGGTAGATGATGAAGGTAAAACTTCAGATAGCTCTGTTTCCTATTATACAAAATCTGGTATTCTCATGCGTAAATGGAGACCTCCAGACGTTTGGTTGATGACGATTGGGCTATAAAACATCAAATTGTGGTTCCAAAGCCCTACCGTGCTGAAATATTGCGCCTAGCCCATGAAACCCCCTGGGCTGGTCACTTAGGAGTCAGGAAAACTTATCATAAAATTCTCAGTCACTTTTATTGGTCTAATCTCAGGCAGGATGTAGCACATTTCTGTAAAACTTGTCACACATGTCAAATGGTAGGAAAGCCAAATCAGACCATTCCAAAGGCCCCTTTACAGCCAATTCCTGCATTTCAAGAACCATTTAGTAGGATACTAATAGACTGTGTTGGGCCCCTACCAAAAACAGATCAGGAAATGAGTAATGAATTCATGTTGACAATGATGTGTACATCTACATGGTTTCCAAAAGGCTTACACTGGGAAATATTAAGCCGAAACTATAGTGAAAGCATTGTTCAAAAAATTCACTTTATTTATATAAGGCCTTCCTGCATGTGTCCAGTCCGATCAAGGTTCCAACTTTATGTCTGGTATTTTTCAACAAGTAATGGATCAGCTAGGCATTAAACAGTATAGGTCATCCGCCTATCATCCAGAAAGTCAGGGTGCTCTTGAGCGTGGCGATTTCATCAAACTTTGAAAAACATGATTAGGACCTACTGTTTTGACACAGAGAAGCAGTGGGATGAAGGAATTCATTTTCTGCTCTTTGCTGTTAGAGAGTCAATTCAAGAGTCTCTTGGTTTTAGCCCATTTGAGCTTGTATTTGGACATACAGTCCGTGGCCCACTTAAGCTCGTTAAAGAGAAATTCCTACAGACGATGATGATTGTCTGAATATTTTGCAATATGTGTCAGATTTTCGTACAAAACTCTCTAAAGCATGTGAATTAGCCAGAGAAAATCTTGAGTCATCTCAGCAGTCAATGAAAACCAAATATGATAAAAGCACCTCAAAACGGAAGTTTGAACCAGGTCAAAAAGTTCTTGTTCTACTTCCATTCCTGGCAAACCACTCCATGCTCGTTACTTTGGGCCATACCTAATTGATAAGAAATTGAGTGATTTAAATTACATCATAATAACACCTGACAGGCGAAAACAAAAACAGCTATGTCACATAAATATGCTTAAGCCATATTTGGATAGGGATAATCCTACTAAAACAAAGCCTGTCAGTACAGTCAGTTCTGGCCATTATGAAGATAGTGATACTGAAACTGACTTGAGTGAAAATACTCTAAACTCAAAGCTGGGCTCGGTCAAGCTTCAGAACTCAGAAATCCTGGAGAAGCTGGAGTCTACAAAGTTGGCACACCTCCAGCCAGAACAACAACAACAGGTGAAAGAACTGCTCCATGAATATAAACACCTGTTTCAAGATGTCCAACGAGGACAAACGTCATCTACCACGACGTTGATGTTGGGGACAGTAAGCCTGTAAAACAACATCCATACAGACTGAATCCAACAAAAGCGAAATATCTCCAGGAAGAAGTCAAATACCTGCTGGACAATGACTTTATTGAACCCAGTAAAAGTAACTGGAGTTCGCCGTGCATACTTGTTCCCAAATCAGATCACAGTTATCGTATGTGCACGGACTTTAGGAAGGTCAACACTTTAACAAAGACAGACACTTTCCCATCCCGAGGATTGATGACTGCATCGACCGAGTGGGAAAAGCCAAGTATGTGACGAAATTTGACCTACTGAAGGGATTTTGGCAAGTCCCTCTGACGGATCGTGCTCGTGAAATATCCGCCTTTGTTACACCAGACGGATTGTTCCAGTACAAGGTGATGCCATTCGGAATGAAGAACTCTCCGGCAACGTTCCAACGGATGATCAACGACGTCATATCCGGGCTAGACGGGTGTGCAGCTTACGTTGACGACGTCGTCCTGTATAGTGACACCTGGGAGGAACACATCAAGCTCATGCGGAAGTTCTTTGAGAGACTGAGCAAAGCAATGTTGACTGTCAACCTTGCCAAATCTGAGTTTGGTTGGGCTAGGGTAACTTACCTCGGACATACTGTAGGACAGGGTGAGGTAAAACCTGTTGATGCAAAATCAGTGCCATTTCAAGTTTTCCCATACCAAACTGCAAACGACAACTGATGCGCTTTCTCGGTATGGCTGGTTACTACAGAAAATTCTGTCCAAATTTCTCCACAATTACTGAGCCTTTGACTAACTTACTTAAAAGAAAGTAAAGTTTGTTTGGTCAGAGCAATGCCAACAGGCATTTGATACACTTAAAGCCATACTGCAAAGTGCTCCAGTGTTGTCTGCACCAGATTTCACTTTGCCATTCAAATTAGCTGTGGATGCTAGTGATACGGCTGCTGGTGCTGTTTTATTGCAAGAGGATAGTCATGGTATAGATCATCCTGTTTGCTATTTTTCACGCAAATTTAACAAATCCCAGAGAAACTACTCTACAATTGAAAAAGAGTGTTTATCTTTGATATTAGCTTTACAGCATTTTGAAGTTTATGTTACTTCTTCAAATCAGCCAATAGTGGTTTATATTGATCACAACCCTCTTGTTTTTCTGCAGAAATTTAAAGGCAAAAATCAGAGATTGCTAAGATGGAGTTTAATGTTACAGGAGTTTAATCTTGACATTAGACATATCAAAGGCAGAGACAATTTAATTGCAGACTGTCTCTCTCGCATTTAGAGCTTATTGTTGTTCACACTTTTAAGATTGCATTTGTAAAAGAAAATTTTTTTTGAAAACTTTTCCTTTTTGAAGAGGGGGTGTGTTATGTAGGTCATTCCCCCCACACTCATCATGACCTGAGTTCAATTAGTCTAGAACATTCTCAAGGTCACTGCCCTTGATGACCTCACAACCTTGAATTCATTTGATTTGCATAATTTATGTCGGGTCCCACTCTCCGAAGTCAGCACATTTCATTGCCCCATGAAAAAACATAGCGATTTTACCCTATTATTTAAATATCAGCATCCAACTTTGACGTCCCACATATTTCTGTCAGAAAATAACGATATATGACGTGATGTTGAGTCTGTAAAATCACCAACATATGTCGGGCGTTTTTACTTCATTTCTCCATGCTTTACAATTACATGACATGTCATGTATCTGGGCATGCATGGTCATGAAATCGCCGAAACTTTACTCGAAAAAGTCAACAATTTATGAGTACTCTCATATCAATGCTAGATCATTTATCCGTGACGTGCACACTCCCTCTGTAAAATCGTCCTATCTTTTACATCTGACCATATTCCCTCTGCAATTTGGGGGATACCCATAAACAAAAACTGAAATGAAGTGCCTTTACCTGGTGCTCCTGTGCGTAAAATCGCCGAAAGAAGATTGCATTCGTAGCGAAGAACGCTATGCAGAGTGGCTTACGTGCGCTTTACTTTTTGCACAAATTTGGATTGAGACGCGCTGTCTCACACAACCTGCTCTAATTACCGCGGTGTATGTCCGAAATCAAACTTTCATTCATTCATTCATTCATTCATTCATTCATTCATTCATTCATTCATTCATTCATTTATTCACTCTAACTAACGGTGTTTAAGAGTTTGTCAAGCACCAGGTGAATATTTGTTCGTCCCTTGATGCGTCACTCTTGCCTGGTTTTTCGTTTGTCCGTACAAACATGTGCGATGAGATGAATATTAAATGAGTTCATTGTCTTTTAATCTTGATATTTTCGAGTGACGACCGAGAACGTGTGTCGATGTATAGCCCAGCATTCAATTCGTTTCAACCTTGGTGCAGTGGCAGTGAACTGAGATTTACATATACACAGGGATATAACCAGTCATAGTTGGGAACAGGTTGTTACTCACGCTAACGTGTGTGTCAACTGGTTTCATTTAAAGTTACTATATAACATATTTATTCGCATCAATTTATGAAGGAGGGTAAATGGCCAAATGTTGCGTCTTACTGCTAAAACACGAGTGCATGACTTGCACACGTTTCACATACTTATCAAGCGCAAATTACAAGTAACATCATGTCTGAAAATATAAACTTTCCATAATATATGATGCTGACTTTTCTGCTACATGTGTGCTAAAAACGAACTCCATTGAATTCACAGAACAAGATCAGGCAGATTGGGCAATATATGATAGTTTTCAGATTACATCGGGTAAATCTTATGTGTAATAGTCACGCATGTTGATTTTGTAGTATTACATCGTAGGCAATCCATAGTTCCTTATGCAATGATTATAAAATTCAAAGACATTGTAATTGGAAGTACAAATCAGATATTCAAAGTATATCAATATGATGATTAAACCAATTTTTAAATTTTTAATGTCGGCGTTACCAAAGAGTTCTTCTTTCTGAATATTAATGTAAATGACAAATTTCTCAGCAACAATGGAAAATATGCAATTGTGATTGATCAGGCATTATCTTAGTTTATGATTTCCAAAGTCACTTTGAGCTTAGAATTCAAAATATAATTTCAACATCACAAAAAAGCGTTGGAGTGTTTGTTGCGTGTTACCATGGCAGAAAACACCAAAGCTACAAAGTTCATTGAAAAAAAAGAAGACATATCATACATTTAAATGTTAAAAAACGATTTTGTTTACTCGATGATTATTGCATGACTTCATCGATAATAAGATTATCGAATGATGAATAAATATAATCGATAATATGCACGCGTGCACATTGTACCGTAAAAATATATCTTTTCATGACACAAATATAAATTTCGGGCTATATATTGTTACGACTGACTTTTCGTAACTTGTAGTTGTCGACGGATCGTCACTCACTCAAAGTCACAGATCGAGACGTACTACGGGAATCGTAATACTTTCAGTAACTGGAACGCACACCAGGTAGTCAGTTTAACTCACCCACTTCAGACCTTTATTACTAAGGCAGAGTGGCACCAAGTCCGTCCCCAGGATACAATCATGGATCAGCAAAATTTTCTCCAAAAGTTCTAAGTTCTCCGTTCTCCCCAAACTATCAAAATCATCAGCTTTTATACATTCATAACACGTGTTGACTTCATGTGACATACGTTCATTTCACGTGAGGTCACTCGTGTACTTTCAACGTGAAAGAGTAATAAAACCATAAAAGTTATACAAGTTATGAAAGTCGGTAAAAGGTCAAGGTAATAAAAATCCTACTCTATTTCAATACTTCTTAAATTTTCTCTAGTCTGTCTTAATTTTCTTGGGTTTTGGGGTACCCCCACATCCGACAGATCTGGGCGTGCCGTGTAGGGCAAATGGGGATCCCTCATAGCCAGAGTCTGCTGGTGAGAGGAAAAGTCTCATTTTTATTTCGTCTATCTTTCCAAATGTACTTTCGATGAACGACCTCAAGACGCCTGCCGCGTCATTTCTGTCGATGCTTGCCAAGAAATCGTGCAATTCAATGATACTTGCGGCCGTTAGTGTGCCTCGTTTGCATTCCCATACTGTCAATACGTTGAATGTAGGACTTTTGAATCTGCGCTGTGCTTCAATAGCCGGACTACAGAATGGTCGTATCCTAACCACTCTGGCAACTTCTCCAATCATTTCCCAGCGGATGATCGAAATCCAAAAGATGGCTGAGTTCCAGGCGAACACTGTATGGCAGAGATGCTGGTTTTGTCTCTCTCTTTGGTGTTGTAACTTGTGCCTTTGGTAGATACAACACATACAACATGCGTATAATTCAGACTTGTAAATCAATACATACGACTGCATATTACAATATACGGACATAACTTGACATTGATAATGTGTCGGCTTCTTCTACTTGACGAGGATGTTTTGGGTAAAGAGGTCATGTAACTGACTCAGTCAAATATTTAGTCGAAAATTTCCTGTAAAAAATCCACATTTTTCAGATTTTTATGACAGTTGCTTTTGGAATATTACAAATCTGGTCTAATCTCGATGTGATGTTTTGAGTTCCTACAGGATACCATACCTGGAAGGGACTTTGACAGATCGCAAATTCCGTTTGCATTCCATCATCACTCCCCTTCTGTTTTATGGATATGGTGCAGCGAAATGATGGCATAGTTGACGCATCACATGACTCGTCCAGAATTAAAGTAAAAGTGCAGCCATAATGATCTGTGTCCCACAAACACCCGTAAGGCAGTAGCTGTAACATCAAAACAGTATTCAAGATATTTAGCAAATGAAAAGTTCGAAGTATCAATAATAACAGTACATATGGATGAGTTTGACATTTTTGTCGAGTAGTATAATACGTAAAGTTTTACATGACAGTGAGATATCTTTTCAGTTCAGAAGGGAGCCTTCAGAAATTACTGGGGGGCGGTGAAATTGGGGGAGGGTCACTTTTTAGAAAACTGTTCAAGGGTCACTTTTTATAAACCTATCTTGGGGAAGGGTTACGTTTGACAGAAGCTGATTTTATGGTCAAACTTTTGATTGTCAGTGTGATATTTACCTAGTTTTGTATCGAAAAAATATTATTCATAGTTTCATAGAGATTAAAGAAACTACAGAAACGACCTCTTCTGCTTCATATCTGGACATGTTACTTGAATTTGACTAATGGTCACCTTTCTACTAGGCTATATGAGAAGAGAGATGATTTCAACTTTAGTATAATCAATTTCCCACACCTCATAAGTAATATTCCACTCTCACCAGCTTATGGGGTATCTTTCTTTCATGAATTTGACTTTGTTTGTACCGTCTATTTAC
Source organism: Ptychodera flava (assembly GCF_041260155.1). Taxonomy (NCBI): domain Eukaryota; kingdom Metazoa; phylum Hemichordata; class Enteropneusta; family Ptychoderidae; genus Ptychodera; species Ptychodera flava. Next base: position 10,959,526 of record NC_091939.1, read on the forward strand.
TGTCTGTTCTGTGCTGTTTTGTGTCTATGTTTACAACTATTGTCTTACAAATTTTGACCTAGTGTTATTGGATTATGGATTGGTATGATTGCGATTATTTCATCATAGACCCCAATGCGCATAGTGTATGGACATTTTGGTGAAATTCCGAAATCATATTTCTTGCACAACCATAGACTTGTAACCACTCTAGTCTAATCAAGAACAATAATCTAAATAATCAAGTGGAAATAAATGCACATTTTTACCTATTTTTGTATTGGAAAAACATTATTCATAGTTTCATTATAGACCGACATGTATAGTGAACCAACATTTTTTATGAAATTCCAAAATAAATTTCTTGTACACAAATGCACATTTTACTTCCAAGTTCAAGCAACAAAGTACATTTAAATACGTTATCAAACATATATAATATACAGATACAGCATGTTGTTGGCAAAATTGTAAAAAATTTGCCTGATGGACTCCATGTATTATGATTTGAAATTTGTGGATGAAGCACTATATCAGCCACATCTTGCGTTCTTATAGTTGCACAAAATGTGGTGACCCTCCCTCAAATGTATGATATACCATCTGTCTTCAAAAATTCTTGCGTAATAAATTGCGACTGTCCCTCCAAAAACACCAGCCCTCCCCTCTGTAATTTGTCCTTAACTAGCATAACAATTGAACCAATTGTTATGTAAATTAGCTGATACCGTTTCAGTTATTTCTGGGGAGAATACTGCATTGGTTGGGGGAGGGTCAAGTTTTAGAATGTCGGAGTAGGGGATCACATTTAAGACAGGAGGATAGGGGAGGGTCACATTTTATGGTACAGGTGTGTGCGAAATTCCCCCGCCCCCTTAATTACTGAAGGCTCCCTAAAACGCTAGTGACATCTGGGCAGTCATCAGCACTTTTCATTGACACATTGATTGCCCGAGTCGCAAGAAAATGTACCTTTCCAGGATCATGCAAGATAAATGTAAAAACACAAAAGATACCCCAAAATAAGGAAAAATACTCCATCGCCTGTGGGGCACCGTAATTATGTTCATGTGGACGATAATGGAAGAAATACTCTTACCAAAATTTTCTTATCGTTCGGAAATAGCTTCCAACCGTCAGTGACGTTATCGATCTCCACTTCAACGTCATTTCCGGTTGCCATTAATGTGAAAGATTTGGTCATTTCACACTTTGTTCCACCAGGTACGACCTTCTTTTCTTCACCCTCGACCCACTTGAAGGTTCAGGTAGAAAAAAGTATGAAACAATCGTTAAGATAGGAATATGGCATGTTCTCATTGGTCTAAACAACCGTATAGTCAAAGAATTTCATATGAATGATGTAGACTTTAAATCACGATTCCTCATTCTACTGAATACATCCAATTCCCATTAAAGATCAGCCTATTCGTTATATGATAAGATAAGGGAAAGTATGCATACGATAATCTAAAATTCTAGTCTATTATTGACTCATGCCCTTTAGCACCTTCAGAGAGCAAAGACGAGGATAACTATATAATTATAGAGTTGTCGAATATGATAAAGGTCTTATATAAAAAGGTATAAAAAGCGTAATCCCCAAAACACATGGAAAAATGCCGTATGCAAAGTAGTACGTCAAACGTCATCACTATTATTTTAGAAAAAAATGTCAACCTCCACCGGACCATGCCAGCTTACAATATTATGGGCAAACCAGGTCTAATTACAGAAATATCCAAACTAAAACCGTTAACATATTGCACTTCAACTGCTCTTCAAGATGATACCACAAGACAAATTAATGTAAATAAATTTATGTTCTACAGTAAATTTATAACAGTTACAATTTGTTGATTACTCTATAATTTTATACCTGTTCTGCCCCACTAAACTGTTTCACCAGGTAAACGCGAAGATGTATATCCTTCTCTTGTTTAACTATATACACCATACAGGACATGTACTGCTTTAGGGTTCCCTTTTTTGACACCTTTCTTTTTGGTGCTTTTCCCCAAGCAAACCGTAGCCAGTGAAGTGATCGACGAGTATAGATAAGGTATCCTTGTCTAGGAGGCACATGGAACTTTGCTCGTGTGTCTCTTTGTCTGGGTCAACCAGCATCTGGTAATTGCTTGGTTCATCGATATCGGTGGCTGTGTACACTGGAGTCAACTTCCATTTGTCGGCTGGATCGATGCAATGAGTAAAACTTAGACACACATTCTCTCGAAATTGAAGACCATTTGGGCCACATACAACCACTGGGCTAAGTTTTGTCTTCCCCGTTTTGTCTCGAGGTTGATGTTTGTTTTCCCAACTAACGTACATGAAGATTTCCTGCTGTTTGCCTCTCAGAATGGCTCCTGGTGGAATGAATAACTTCACCTCTAACCGGGGCAGGGACAGATGGCCGCCGTTGTGGTCGAAGGTTCCGGATATATAGTTGTCTGGGTTGATATTATCGGTAGGTAAATTTGGCTCTGCAATAAGCACAGGCAAGGGCCTGTCACTCATGGTATCATCTTCGAGAGAAACCATAATTGTTGGCGCATCAACCTTGTCAGTCTGCTCACTAGTCTTGTCATCCTCTTTTCCGGTCGTGTTTTGGTCCAGTTCTAATGGACTCGTCATCTCCCCTCCTTGCATTCTCGTAACACTCTCTATCAGTTGGCGTTTTGATGCGTTGTTCACGCTCTTTGTGGTTTTCGTCGATAAAGTAGTAGTTTCCTGCTTTTCTTTGGAATTTTGACGTTTTCTCTTTCCACTGCTCTGCCTTGAGGCTGGAATATAAAGATTAACACAACACTGTAGAACAGCTCACTTAAAGCGATGCATTTGAAAGCTTGGTAACTTATTCTTCTTCTTCTTCTTCAACAGAGTCATTGCTGATAGACAAAATTTATAGAACCTTTACTAATTTCTAGCTCATTCAATTTTCTAGCTCATTCAATTCTATATAAACTTTGGAGGCAAATAATTGTATCAACATTTGTTAAGCAACTGAAACTAAGGGTGCCGCTTACTGCATAAGATCCTCGTTAAACAATACTTTTCTAGAGTTCCAAAACGAAAGTCGCCAACTTTGGAATATAAAAAGCTAATGCATTGTTTTATTTTGTTTTGTTTTAGAAGAAGCAAATCACACGCCTTTTAGTGGAAAATTGATAGTACTAATTGAACTTTATATGCCCCATGTTTCAGTTTATATCACAGTTGTCTGTGAATGTTAACTTTTTTCCACAACTTTGCAACTTATTGATTGTGATCAAAAAACATACAAAGTATATTCCTATAGAGTAATTGCTAAAATCATTAAAGACTAGTATACCAATATATAAATAGCACAGTTTAAATGGAAATAATAAATTTCTTTGACTGCTGTCATTTAATATACTACTTTATTGGAAATTTAATTTCAGAATTATCATGGATGCCGCCGAAAAATATGCAGACAGTGGGCTGCAGTTGAGAAGTTGATGTGGAATGCCTCTCTGACTGGCTGAGCAAAGTCAGAGATAAATTAAAATCACGTATTTCACATTTCCGTTCTCACACAGTAAAGATGTAAATACTTCCTCAGTATTAGATGACCAATCGGTCAAAGCATGCCTCGATGCTTTACACAACGAATATGTTGTAGTTCCTGCAGACAAAGCTTCAAACAACATCATCTTTGTCTGTAGGAATTATTATATCCAGTGTATAATAGATGAATTAAACCTTCATTCAGATAAGAGTAATACCACCTACGCTCTTTCCTCCCTCACTGATGAAGACATTTTTGCAAACCATTCATCTGTGCTCAATGAATTTGGCATTCCTTTGAAAGAGAAGGACAAAAAACTGCCTATGTTGTATTGGATACCTAAACTGCACAAGAACCCTTACAAACAACGTTTTATTGCAGGATCAAGCAATTGCACTACCAAACATCTGTCACAATTATTGACTATAATTTTAACAACCATCAAAAATGGTCTTTTTCGATATTGTGACAAAGTGTATGAAACAAGTGGGTTGAATCAAATGTGGATACTAAAAAATTCGAAGGAATTGTTGCTTGATTTAAAAGTCAAGAAGAACAAGTTCAGCTCAATCCGAACATTTGACTTTTCCACATTATACACCACAATTCCCCACGATAAACTTAAACAAGGCTGTCATCTCTTGTGAAACAAGCTTTCCTGCATAAAAATGGCAGTAGAAGGTACCAATACATTACCATCAAACATAGGACAGGTTATTTCAATAACAACATGGTAGCCAAGCACAATACACAGATGAAGAAATTATTAAAATGCTTAATTTCTTAATCGACAACATATTTGTTAAGTTTGGCGGTATGACATTTCAACAATCTATCGGCATACCAATGGGTACAAATTGTGCACCCCTTCTTGCAGACTTATTTCTGTATTCATATGAAGCAGAGTTCCTACAGTCTCTCTACAAATCACCTGGGTCTAAAAAACTTGCAAGGCGTTTTAACAACACGCACAGATATATCGATGATCTGATTAGTCTAGACAATCCAGACATATCAAATTACTTACATCATATTTACCCTGATGAGTTGGATATCAAAGAAACAACAGAGGGTAGGAACTCTGCTTCATATCTTGATCTGTTCCTACAAGTGGGTACTAATGGGCTACACACTAAGCTGTATGACAAAAGGGATGATTTCGATTTTGAAATCATAAATTATCCCCACTTGTCAAGTAATATTCCATCTGCACCTGCTTATGGTGTGTACGTGTCTCAACTTCTCAGGTATTGTAGGGCTTGTGATTCCTACACTGATTTTCAACTGAGACACAGCTCATTGGCATCAAAATTACTGAGACAAGGATACACAACAAAAAGACTCGTTAGGACTTTCAAAAAGTTCTACGGTCGATATGACGACATTGTGGCCAAATATGACACCTCGGTCACACAAATGATTAACGACAGCATTCCCGGCTTTGACTTATTACAGTGATTCATATCCTGTATCTTTTCATACAATATTTAGACAATTTTGGGACCAATCCTGACGGGTGTAGCATGCTAGCAGGGTACGCTTACCCATTCCGGACACCTGGTACCACCACTATCTATCAGTGGTTCAGGATGGTCCTACTTAAATTTGTAAATCACAATTGTCCCATGGACCTGGTAATATATTACCTTGAATGGAAATGATTATTGGACCAGTTTAATGTCATATTACTTAGTAAGTCCTTGTGGACTTTGGTCACGTCAATCCAGGTATATATCCCTATTTAGGAAAGTTCATTAAATATGCAAATTAATAATTAGCTGATGACAAATTGCTAAATGATTTATACTACTGCTATTTCATAGAATTTTCAATGTACATAGAAAGTTTCGTCAACTTTGATAAAGTCAATACACATAATTAGGAAACATGCAACTAAGTAATTTGCTGAAATGACTTTCTTTAATGTTGTATCATAGTATATTCCTTCGATTAAATATAATTATCTTACAATAAGAGGCACATATTTCATGCCTATACAATTGTGTTCACTGATTGGCTATTTCAGGATGTCTTGTTTGAATACTATTTTGTACCAGTTACTTTGACCTTAGTTACTAATGGTGATGGATGTTGGGATGAACTGAGTGATTTGATCATTGACTCCTTTTCTGAGCGAGTATGTTCTGTTGGCAACTACATATACAGGGCTCGAAATTAGCGGTAGTCCCGCGTCCACAGACTACCAACTTTTCCCTGGGACTGCCAAAGTCCATGAAATGGTAGCCCACACGGACTACTAAAGCCTGGGACATAAAATACTTGGCGTGCGATGTCCGTCACTTTTGGACGAGCTAAATGCAGTCAACATGTAGTTTCATTTGTTTGAAGCAATTATCCTTTCATCTGTGAAGTTTTTTTCTGGTGACTATTACAATTTTCACTGCTATGTTGTTGTTTTCACAAGATGCAGAGCGTTTGATACTAGAATGTTGAGTTGCTTTTCCGTGTGCAGTCTTTGCATGCCAGTTCACACTATGCTGTTGATCGGCAGCATACAAGACGTACTTTTGTCAAGTTTTGGGGTTTTGATGCTGAAATTTCACAAAACTTTCACTTCTATATCCAGAGATTGTGTAATCAGTTTGATTTGAAATAGTAATATAAAACACTGTGTCAGTTAAGCTTGGAAATCGTGGCTGAGTTTCGCTGTATGGTTGTCGATCAGTATCAATGTATAACGTTCTGTACAGAGAGATTCGTGTGTAACAAGGCATGCCAGTTCATAAAGATCATGAGAATATTTTTTTTCTGTTTTTCTTTACTAAAGTTACAACTTCTTTGGATGTATAAGCCGATTTAGAAAGTGTTACAATTGTACAAAAATAAGCATTTTTCTAAAATTAAGCGTTCTCGACACATAACATGGGGTTTCTCGAGTAGAAGCCCCTAGTTTTACTGATGTTTTGTGTTGCCGAACCTGGGGCTTATACTGGGTACGAGCACAGTATCCCTTAACCAAAATATTCATGAACTACCAGCCATTGTCATTTGGCTACCAACTTCAGAAAATGGTAGCCCGAGTGGACTACCAAGGTGTAAAAAGTTAATTTCGAGCCCTGATATATAACACTTTCTGAATGCAACCTAACATACGTGTCAGGTAAATATATGCCAAGACAATCGTTACTTTAAGTCTATGACTACACAAGTCGTATATACCCTGAATTGAATGTAAAGATATATGAGATCAAGAAGTCTTATATAAGGAACTTGTTGTTGTCAGTGAAAAAGACTTTACCTCATTCCCTTCAAATGAACCTTGGAATTAATAAGTAGATTGAACCTGGATAAGGAGTAAACCATGTTATCCAGGTTTGAAAGCATAACATCGCAATCGAGCTTTAATCATTGCAAATGCATTGACAAGGCTCACTCATGAACATTCACTAACCTCTGTATATAGGCTTTTTTCGGCCATGGCTTGGTGACCTGCTTGGTACTGCTGATCTGTAATTGAAATAGAACTATTCATTCAATCTTCACAATAACTGATTTCAGTTACTCAAATAATAAGAGAATGTATTTCTTTCTCGGACGTACAACTATGATTCAACTCTACAACGTGTGGAGCGGTCTCAATCAGAAAAATGTAACAACTTAGCCGGCCATTGAACCACTCTTTTTTGGGAGTGGAGATTTAGCTGAGCGGTTCTCTCTGTGGCCTCTCTGCTAGGCGACTGATGTCGTATGTTGTGGGTTCGAACCCGATTGAAAACTAGTCGTATATTCAGTGACTGTACTGAATTACATGCATTCACTTTGGACCATGTTGGCGGTGCAGGTGGTCATAATCATGCTGTGTATTGTCTGTATTGATTGTTTCAACGACTTGAAATTTCATTACCTTCAATGACTTTAATTATTGGAACAGTTTGGATATCATCAAGTCTGTCGATTTACTGAATTTAATCTTAAAACTTGTGTGGTGTTCAGATGAAAACTGGAGATGGACAAGCATTTTTTATCATTCCTGTAGTAAGAATACATATTCATGTCAACTTTCAAAATACCACGTGTATCCGCAGACTTTCCTAACCTTTTGCTAAACTGGACGATTAGTTTTACGCCGTAAAATGCAAAGTGGGAAGATGGAAGCAAAGTTCTGAATATGTCGATATATCGATTCTGATCCTTGATGTGTGTAGTAAAGCCAGTCGGCAAGTTATCAATCAACCACTTTCTTTATTGTTTAGTTAGTTCATCACAATTTACCGATGTGGATGGCTCCATCTCTGTTGGCTGCAGAACTGGTATCCAATCAAGGAACAGCTGCCCCCAGAAACAGCATCTGGCACTTGGTATTGTGATCCATGTGGGCGTCTTCCCCCTACAAATATATGAAATATTGTAATGCGACTATTGTTTTCTTTAGGAACCGGCAATCAGTGACATTACAATATAGTAATATGGGCTGTCATATAAGCTAGATGTCCCAGTTGAACAGGAAGCTGATCAACTGTTTGAAATGTGTCATTTCATTTATCCTTGCTCAGACTCAGCTATTTTACATAAGTATATTAATATTCAATCAGGAATGCTAAACACTTTCCATTTTGTATTTACTTCGCAGTCTAAACATACTTTATACTTTATTGTAATTTATTGGGAGAGTTTACACGTGTAGGTACTTTTTCAAGTTTGAAGATGCGGGGCGTTTCTTGATAGAGTTTCGCCTCATATGTAATGAACGTGTCAAACCTCATAAAGTTATTAATGGATGGCAAGATGAACGGACAGAAAGGCAATCATAAACACATACGGAGCCAAGCGACAAAGATTACTCTTTGTAAAGGAGACAATAACTGTAAAAATGACAATACAGCATTTTATTCATCGTTAAACCTTTGATTAGTTAAGAAATGTATAATGTCTCATAATAGCCAAATCAGAAGTGGAGGTCCGATGCCCGGATACTCCATCATATGTTACAGTGTCACATGCATTGTTCCGGTGTGTTCTTGGGGATACGGAATAATATTAAACATGGAAGCGTTTCCTGATATTTCCTGATCTATTTTAACCTTTCCATGATTTTATAAGTTGTTACTTTTATTGAACATTTTGATTGCTGTTATTTTTGCCTTTAAATGAAAAACACATTGAGATATTTAAATGTATAATTTGCTATATAAGAAAAAAGATTATGATTATTATATTGAGGAATGCAGCGATTATATTACTCCTAATGATTAAACTATGCAAAGCTAAAGAAGGCCTGCAGACTGGAATGAAATCCAACTACACTGATGTCAGTTATTTCACAATGGTGAGGCCTACTAACTCACGCCATACCAAAGATTGAGCTACCATACTTGGCTGTAATTTCGATCCTGATTATAAAATCTACATAAAGTACATTAATTCAGACTTACAGAAATGACTGCATAAACCAGCAATAGAAAGGCATTGTGGCCCAAACTTAGAATCACTCGTTAAGTACGTCTTGTGTCCTACGTTCTGCTTTGTGGTCAACTACCTCATGGTGAGTTCTACTCTATGCTTGGTTACAGTGGCAAAAATGGTTCGCGTTAGGCTAATCTAACGTACTACCGTATATCGCTGATTTTACCTGTCGAGGGGACTTTTCGCTCAAAATAACTTGGTAACTACGTCCAACAGAGTTTTTCCAGTCAATATGAAAGCTGGTGGAAGGGACTATGTTTGGCCTCTGTAAAAAGTCTCCGTTGATTCCATAAAAGATTGCTTTGCCTTCTTTTTCTTCCGCTATCATGGTTTTCAAGGTCAAAGAGCATTTGCAAGAGCTATATCTACCTGTGTCGATGTCATATGTCTCCTGGGGAACCATTGTCGGTGGACAGCTCTGGCACTTTGACAGGCATCATTGAATGACGTCATATCTGCGTCGTTGAAAGCTGGTGCATCATCAGAGAACTACAAACAAAAGTAATTTAACATAATGAATTGAATAAATGATCTATTTTGTGGATAAACAAAACTCCACTAGTGTTCAGTAAGCCACTGTTTTCATGGAAGGTAGACCGACACGCGTATAACTGAATAATGACCATATAGAAAACTAAGGCGTTCCATTGCAACAAACTCAGATCGCCATATTTCTGTAGTAGATATTTTTATGAACTACATTCCACAAGCAATTACTCCTTCACTAGTCGACGCAAAGTTTTCTGAGCTCGCCCCACTCGATGCTTGATGGTGGGTTGGGCAACGACCATATAGAATTGTGCCTGTAAGTAGATGATTCTCGTCTTTCTCACAGACGTGTGACTAGGTCGGAGTAGGAATGTTAAGTGGCCGGCCAAAAGCCAGCAAATTAGAAATTTTTTATTAGTAGGAAATATAGAAAATGAAAGAAATTTTTCGTCATTTTACAGAAAAAACACTTTTAGATTAGTTCCTTCCATGATTTCAAATATGGGTTTCTAGCGAAATATCGTGTCCACAGATTAGCACAAAAGCCACCATTTAAATTAACCGAAAGGATGAAGTAAATGTATGATTTAATGTGAAGTTGCATGTTGCCAACACTTTTTTTCGAAGCAATATTTCTCATCGAAGATGGCAAGGAAACCCCCTCAGACTATATATGTTGGCAAAATAAAAATGCTTTTATTCAAAATGTGAGATTTTTATTACCAAATAAAATAATAGTCGTTTTTATATAGCATTATTCAAAGAACATAATGTGAACATTTCAGAAAATTTGACCCGGCCAGAGTGGCGTTAAAGGGCTGATGAAGAGTAAAAATGAATTTTTTATTGCTTGTTTATTTTGATGAATAAAATGGTCAAAAAAAGATCTGCATTGGAATTTTTCAAAACTGCGCTCCCAGTTCCGAATAAAGGCCCTAGCGACGCCCTTGGCAACAAAGATACAAATCTTCTAGACACTTCGGCAAATGTCGGGTATGACGTCATTTACAGCACATTGACCGCCGGCGATATTCACGTCAGTGCTTTTGTGTGCATTCTCGAAATCCATCGTAAAAAGCTGTAACAGCGCCTAAGCGTTGTGTCGCTATGCATTGTTCTCAGTCAGTATCAAAATTGTTTCAATGGCCAAAGGATGAAGATCTGGCCAGAAAATGGACCAAATTTGTGAAAGCAAAGCGGGTTAATTTTACTCCTTGTAGCCAAGCGCTAGCTCTGCATGGCAGGGCTTTGTGTTACCGGCGTACCGGGGGAGGCCGTAATAACAGGTATTTTATACAAAGGTACAGACTTATTCTACCTGCAACTTAAAACTGATAGTGATTTTGTAGCTCATTCTTTGCTATTTTCATAGTATTTGGTAGCCGGTATCAGACAGTACGTGTTCGTGTCGACTACATAGACGATCTGCCGTTTAACGGCGGTGTTCTGCTATCTATCCTGCTGCCATATATCCTGACATTTCTCATTTGAATATATAAATATGCGTGTTGTGGCAATTGTTATGCAAATGTAGGACCCCATTCAATCTATTATTTCATAGCGACAGTATGGTTGTACTTATGTATGTGAAAACGGGTTTTTATCACCATTTCACAGATGATTTGTGATAATGATCAAAGAAATTAGGTGCTTCGAGTAAATTGTAGGGAGATCGATACATAGCAGGGTAGAATGGGTGACAATAGGTGGTAATGGAAAGATAGGTGGCAGGGGAGGATAGATGGCAGCTAGTACGCCAGCTATTACACCTGCCATCTATCCTTTAATTAAATGATTAAATGTAGGGAGATATATAGCACTGGTAGAATAGGTGACAATGGTAGAATAGGTGGCAATGGTAGAATAGGTGGTAATGGAAAGATAGGTGTTAGGGAGGATAGATGGCAGCTACCATGCCAGCTATTCCACCTGCCATCCCATAGTATCCTTTCATTGCAGTAAATTGTAGGGAGATACATAGCACTGGTAGAATAGGTAGCAATGGTAGAATAGGTGGCAATCGAAAGATAGGTGGCAGGGAAGGATAGATGGCAGCTACTCTGCCAGCTATTTCACCTGCCATCTATCCTTCCATTGCAAGTGATATTTTAAATGTAAGACAGGTTGGGAAATGTACATGTGCTTTAGATTACCTCAGAATATATCTTTTGATACAAAATCAGAAAACACAGTATTCACAAAATAAACTAAAGTAAAAAAGGCAGGGGGTTGGCTCTATGCTTTCAACAGTTTGATTTGGTAAAAAATGATAGTGAATTATGAATGAAACCAACCTTGATGTTCACAGCAGAATGAAAAAATCACAAGGATTGAATTGACACATGGTTTTGGCTATTTTTAAAAAGTTCCTTTCTTCTGCATTATAATCTTACGTATAAATTCAGAAGTTTACCAACGGGAAGTAGGTAAATTGTAAAACTCTGACTTTGTGTGAACAAATGAAAAGATTTATATTTGATTGCTTGGTAGCGCAATTAATTGGTATAAACTCAATGCACTGTAGTACCCAGGATCAAGTTCAATTCAAGGATTAAGAGCAGAGTAACTGGTATTGCTATCCTTTGGGTTTTTTCCGAAACTGTAGTGTATATTTTCATTGAATGTTTATGTCTTCATTGCAACCCCAAGAAAACAACATTTGACAAATGTATACATGTTTATGAAGATCCAAAAACGAAATCAAATGTTTCCTAAATCATGTGTTTTCCGTAGCAAATTGAACAATGCTCAGCACTAATTTAGGGCTACATCGATGACTGGTAGTCTATTTGTCCTATCCACGGTTACTCCACAAGGAGGGACCGTGTCCTATTTACAGATCGGCCATGGAGTACAGCAAACAACTTGATGAATCTGCCGACAGTTGTCACTGTTTCCTTGAAAAGAAATATTTCACTTGCAATGAATAACATGGGTGACTTTTTGCCCCAAATGAATAAAACTGAGTAATGCATACGGAGCTTTGACAGTAAGCCTGGAAGGACATATAGCAGGGGAAAATAGATGGCAGATATAGCTGCTATCTACCCTCTCATTTGCATATCGATAGCAACATAATACCCAAACGTGCATATTTATGTATGCAAATAAGAAATGTCAGGATAGATGGCAGCAGGATAGATAGCAGAACACCGGTAACACACATCCTGCCATGCAGAGCTAGCCAGGTGCGAACATATACTTCGCTACACACACTTCACTGACGATTGTTTTCACGGAAAACGATCATGAATTTTCCAGAAGGCAAGCCGTAATTTATAAGATTATCAATAAAAGTAGTGATTAGCTAGACTGTTTTGGTTGTGTAGTTCTACCCCACGAGTTCTACGTATAAAACCGAAGATGTCGAACGACTACTGCTTTCCAAGCATTTCTATGTGGCCAAACCACGTGTTGCGCAATCGATCGTCTGATGTACGTTGGGGCGAAAATATCATACCGTTCACAAACAACTTTCCTATAGCCGTATAACTTTCTATAGGGGGGGGGGGGGTTAATGTGCAATGACGTCATTTTTTGAAGAGCGCCGCTATCGGCTCATGCGGACAGGTTTTGCTTGTCGTGGAATGACGCTCGATTCTGAATCAACAACTAGCTGAAAACATTTTGTACATGCGCAAATCGCAAGACAGAAAGACAACCTTGTAAACAGTGGAAACCCGGTGAAATTCTGTCATTTCTTTCGTAAATTACATATTTTTGAAAATCGCTCTCAAAAATTTGTGATTTTCTGAAGTTTTCTGGGCATTTTTTTCTGTCCTTTTTAGAGGACCTGGAGAAGATGAATGAGAGTTTTCATGTGGAAACCGCTAATTTTCCCAGTGATCTGAATACATCACCTAACATTTCCACTCACAACCAAGTCGGGAACGCGACGTAATGTAGGGAACGGGATTTGGGCATAGCCTATTTTCCGTCTTTTGACATATAGGATAGGCTTGTTTGACCTAGAAAATGGAGGAGGTGAGCGGTGATAGACCCTCAGAGGAGAAGCATATTATGTGGCACACAAGACCTAAAAAAGCCCTGCAAATGTCAACTTATATGCCAATGAACTCATGAAGGTGTGCCAGTGCCACCACAATGTTGATCATGTCCGTCCCGGCCTGTCTGACACCCCCATGGCAGTATGTACGTACGCGTACGGCAAATTGTTGGCATAAGACCACAAAATTACCTCTGAAAACTGTTTCACACTGCACAATTCGATGACCCTCTGCCGGGAAGTAGTTATCTGACTGCTGCAGTCTTTTTGTTGAGGCTTTCTGTTTGTTCTCTATTGACTTTATCAATGGGACAACGCGAAATATTAAAGTGAGATACTGTGTCATGATTATGGAGAACACAATTTCCCACGTCTTATATGGGCTCTGAATCTCACGTCAAAACTATGTCAAAGATTAGAAGTTTTCAGGCGTACACGATCGAAAACACCGCAGCTCGCGCACTGTCTTGCAACAGATCATACAATGATACACAGATACATGATACCACCGTCCCTCAACCCACAGTGGGTGGAGGAACGGTGATGATACACAACTTTCCTCAGGTTTCTAGCTGTTTCGGCACTTGTAGGTTTTAGCCCAAATTGTTTCAGCCGGTAATGTTCACAACCCCGGTTTGTTCGGCGATGACAGCCTAGCCTTTTCGGCCTTTATCAGCGGCGCAGCCCATATCGTTTTGTCAGGACTGACATGGAAGACAGTACGATAATACCACGGCGCGGCGGTACCAGAAGAGTTCTACCTCCATGGATAATACGGACAGTGAGAGTGAGCGTTTTGTCAATAGGACTAACATAACAGTTGAGCCAGCGAGCGTTTTGTCAGTATGACTGACAGAATTTGATAGGGACCTACAGCTGCCATGTACAGCCAAAAATCTAGCTGTTGTTCGTCCTCTAACACTGTCTTGGTCGCGCTACTCGACAGAAGTCGCCATCGTGTTCCATACAAGTACAGATAGGCTGCTCTTAAAGTGACGTCACACTTCCGGGTTTGATTTTTTCGCGGGAAAATGTGACTAAGCTTCGGAAAACGCATTTTTCCCCGGAAAATACGCACTTAAACCATTTTTCTGCCGTAAATTTTTGCTTGTGCCTTTCCATGTATTATTTAACGAGTGAAAATCACCTTTTCAGCGATTTCATTTTTACTCTTCACCAGCCCTTTAAATTCTTTGGAAATCTTGAAATTGGGAGACGTAAGAAGCTAAGAAATCGGGTGATTTGCATACATT